>NC_084707.1:11982418-12282418 GCF_033807575.1 Cydia pomonella
AGTGGGAATCCGTTTAAGGTTATTTTCAGTATCATGTTCAGATTAGGAAAAAAGAGAAAAAAGAAAAATTTTACGCGATTTTTTTTTCTATGGGGCAGGTCGTTCAAATCGGCCAACGCACCATACAAAGGACGATTCTTTTGCTACTGATTTTTTTTTTCTACTTTTTCCTAATCAAAACACGATATTGATTATACCGGGATCCTCACTATTTTTTTTTTACAACTTGTATAAATGTTGCAAATAGAAAATATGAATTAGGAATCATTGCGAACATCAAGACCTTATAAAATATATGGTTTGAAAGGCCCCATTCTCCTCAGAACTGCATGATGGTGGGATCCGTAATAATTCGACAATAATTCCCAAATATTTAAGAACAATTTATTCAATGGTTTAGATTTAGTGTAAGCACACTTTTGTTTTGCTCTCGATTAACATCATGTTCGTTGGCGATCAAATCGACCAGACCCATGGTCCGTATTTTTATCACGTCAATTATGACATTTCAGGATGTGCAAGATGAAACCGCCGTAAAAGATCACTTGTATGCAATCACGAACACATGTGGCGGGCTCACGTGCTCAAAATGCGGACTCACCAGAAAATACGTCAAAGCTTATTTGACTCATTTCAAAAACTGCAGTGAAATTGATGTGAGTACTAAACAGTATTTTAAGATTGGTAGCGCCTTAGCTAAAATTTAGAGCGTTTTTTCCAATGTAATCTTCTTTCTCGCGTTGTCTCGGCATTTTGCCACAGCTCATGGGAGCCTGGGGTCCGCGTGACAACTTATCCCAAGATTTGGCGTAGGCACTAGTTTTTACGAAAGCGACTGTCTCTGACCTTCCAACCCAGAGGGTAAACTAGGCCTTGTAGGGATGTTTTCCTTCACCGAAAAGCGAGTGGTAAATATCAAATGATATTCCGTACATAAGTCCGAAAAAGTACCAGCCGGGGCTTGAACCCGTGACCTCCAGATTGCAAGTCGCACGGTCTTACTGCTAGGCCACCAGCGCTTTTTTTTCCAATGTAATAAATAATATAAAATATATATTTTTAAAACGAAAATGTCCATCGATATAAAATATAAAAAAGCGGCCAAGTGCGAGTCGGACTCGCCCATGAAGGGTTCTGTACCATTTATGACGTATATTCTTTCACTGATATGTGATAATTTAGTTAAATATCAAAAAGTGGCGCTATCCTACCGGGTACAACCTAAAGGTTAAGGCGCCATCGTTCGAAACGATGTCACCATACCTTAAGCCTTTGATCTATTAGATGGCGCCACTTTTCATTATTTAACAAATTTAACACATATCACTGAAAGAATAAGGATCAAAGTCAAATGGCGTTCTAAAAGTTTTAATCATGTGTCGAAAGATGACAGTAAATCTACGTGGCTACAAAGTTTTCTTTGACAATCCACTTCTATTTCAAATTCTCTTTGATTTGACCAAGCTAAGACACGAACTATATTCATGAAATACTCTGTGAAATTATCATTAAAGTCAAATAAAATAACATATAATAATTCCTAAATATATAGAAATAACTGCTATATGCTCAAATTACTCAACTTTTACAGGAATCACAGAATACGACTATTTCCAACACTTCAACCGAGAAGTCTGGTGTGGACTTGGTCGACTTCGCTAACAGTTCTACAAGCAATCACAAACTACAAGAGTCTCTAGTAAAATGCGGTGTTTGCTCACAGGGTGTTCAAGAAACAGAGTGGAATAATCATATAGGCTTTCTTCATAATTATCTGGCTTGGAAATGTGGAGAGGAGACTTTGGTATGTTGTTTTTATAGACAGTAATGAGCTCGTCTATTTAAGGCAATTGAATATCAATAAAATACTCTATTGCGGCGGGGTTGACCGGGATATCCGCATTGTACGCTTTGGCTTTAGACTCTAGTTAGAATTTGAAAAAAAAAACTGACCCTTATAAGAGGTGCTGCCCTTTGTAGTCCGTGTACGTATACTACGTACATGTCGTTTCATGAAAGCTGGTACGAATGGAATGAATGAGGGAATGAAAATATTTGTGTGTATGACATTAACCCATAAAATGGTGGCTCTGACTGTATGTGTACCGATACATGTGTCTCTCATACAATGAAAGTGAATGACGTTTCCAAGGCAGCCCGGAGGACCTCTATACCAATTTGACACCGGACGCGATCGATTGGCTGCGTGGCCTGCTATTACTATAATATATTGCCTACACTGTTACGCCATACGCTTAAATAAATAAAAGTTTCGTTCCATTGGTGCCAGCTTTCGTGAAACGACCTCTAGCATACGTGGCCAATAACGCGGCGTGTGTCGACATGACAGTGTGGATCATCAATGCGTTGTGGCGCCTTTTACAGGCTAATTCGAACATACATTGATATCAGAATGACATCTAACTGATGTCATTCAGTTAATGTGCATTTTGTTTCGGTCGAAAAAAAAAAATTATTTAGCAACTTGCGGTTCAAGTAAATTTGGTTGTACATACTTATATTAAGAGCTGTCCAATGTAAAGTGAACCGTAAACTGGTAATGAATCAATTGCCTCAACCGTACTTGTCCGTGCCTGTTTTTTTTATTATTATGCGTTATAATTTTGGGTCCAGTCCCCGCGAAGTTTACGGGCGGCTGGATCCGTAAGGTCATGTGGGATGTTTTATATCTCTAATGAATGATGTGACACTGGGGTGATGTTGTGTTGTTATGAAAGGTGATGGTGGTAATGAATGTTAAGATGTGAAGATGGGTGGTGTAGATGTGTTTTTTTTAATGTGTTGTTGAACGTTTTTAGACTGTTGATTATGGTCCTGGATAGTTTGCAAAATGAGGTCAAAGTACTTTCTCTGCTAATGAGGTCTTGCCTGGTCCGTGCCTGTATCGGCGCGGGCGAGACGCACAATAACTAAATAACATGATTCATCAAATATCATTTTGATGTCAGTGCACGTTCCAATCGGCCTTTTATTAATTAGTATTCGTTTAAAGTTTATATTAAAGAATTGAATAAATTTTTGAATTTGTTTCGATTGTCAGGATGTGGCCGATGAGGAGAGCGTTCGTAAACACTTGATACGCATCAAAAAGAAGATCGGCAGCCTTACGTGTGCGAAATGCTGCAAAAATATAAAAACTGTAAACAAATACACGAGACACGTTAAGTCATGCGAAGGAATAAGTAGTAGTGTAAGTCTGACATATTTTTGGTACAACGTAATTTGAAGTAGACCTAAGGTTTTTATTTTATCTGAACTGGTTGTTCTATTTGACCTGGCTTCTGTCTTTCTAAGTTAAAATCTTAAGTTATTCTAAAGTTATTTTATTTTAAACTTTTTTGCATATAAAAAAAAGCTATAAATGGTGGATGGCATTCTCTACCAAATAGAAAAATTTCAAGGTGGGTGCAGTGAGAACCGTTTAGAAGCAAAGAAGTATGACAGAACCTATAACTTATCCATGTCATAAGATATAAATATAATATGTGCATATTTATACATATGTGCACGTGCTTAAGTGTTACTAATACGCTGTTTTTTTAAGTCCGTTAATTTCTAAGATGCTTCCTGAGTTTAAATTAAGTCACTTTCTCAAAGAAACCGGTATTCTAATTAACTCCATTTTGGAGATATCGATAATTTATTTTTATCTGATAAGGCCCCTACGAGTATGTACACTTGCCTTAGGTTTACATATTTATTAGTGTTTATCAATTTACACATTTGCTACTAAACGCAAGTACTATCTCGGACGATCGATATTCGAAATGCCTCGCTGTCATAGTTTTCGATTGTTAGGTGGATTTAAATATAATGTCCGAGTTACAACAACGCTATTAATGACTTTTACTGAAAAAAAAAAAAACTATGCCATTCAGTTTCCTTAAATGTATTTAGCCATACCCCGAAGTTAACGGAGTTTAAAAAAAACACCATGTATAATAATTCCTACAGGCCTGTTCTAGAGGTTTACTATGACAGAGCCGGAACTATGCAATGAGTTTAGACTCGTTAGAACCGACTGTGCAAAGAATAACGCAATGTTTGACACTATTTTATTGCTTTACCAGGATTTGAAAGACAGCTCTCTGGATCTAGTGGTAGAGAGACAAGTGCAGGCGCTAACAACACCAGCAGACTCCGCGCTGGTGAAGTGTGGGGTGTGCGGGCAGTACTCGGCGAACGAGGACTGGACGCAACATATAGCCGCCAGTCACGGATATCTGGCTTGGAAAGACGGCGAACCTCCTTTAGTGAGTAATGAATATGCAAATCTTTGCTCTTGTTTACTGTCTCCGTGTTTTATGATCCATGTTTTCATTAGGTTACTCAGGTATAACTATCTTACTATAGTTTGGTAAGAGTTAGTTGTCACTGGAGCGTAAGTAGAGAGTATCATGCTGTGTTTTTCCTACACTTGTAATATTACCCCAAAAATGGGATATAACCGTCAGGTGAGAAGTAAAACTCACTAATTACCACCACAAGTTCATAGCCATAATGAACCATAATACTACTAAAATAAGGTTGATTTATGTTTAATTGTTTTTAGTAATTATTAGTGAGTTCTGCTTGTCACCTGCCGGTATATATAGTTCGTGTCATCCACGATGACGGGCTGATTTGTCAAATCTAATCTTCTTAAAACATGTCATTACGAGTCAAGGCGCCCGTCTTCGTGAATGACACGATCTATAGTTTTTACATTCTACTGCTAATGACAAAATTGATTTGCTACTACATAAAAATATTTTAGTTATATATTTATAATTTTAATAATTTTCAGAATATAAATGATGAAGAGGAAGTACGAGTGCATATGCGTAATATTATTATTGAAATCGGAACTTTGACCTGTCAGAAATGTGATCTGCCGTGCAAATCTGTTAAGTCATACTTACGTCATCTGAAGATTTGCGAGGGCGTAGAGGTTTGTGAAACTTAAAATAAATAATAATATAATAATTTCTTTAGAATCTAGGGCAGCTTGGAGGTTGGGATCCTGTGTTTACAGAGAACAAAAAATATATAGGTAATCATTGTAGCCAGTCTACCGTATTCTGTCCGACATGCCTACCGCATTATATTTTATATTTAGGTAATAGTTTTGAAGTAAAGTAGAGTAGTCTTTGAATTATATAGTGACTGTCGGTTGGCCCGACTTGATTCACAAGATGTTATTTACGCATTTAATTTACAAATTAATTATTTGACAGGAGGACAAGAACGAAAATAAGACTGAAGTGTCTAAAATTGAAAAAGCGGATACTTTCAAATGTGGAGTTTGTGACGAAGTTGTTATAAGTTTACTCTGGTCACAGCATTTGTCTGAAAAGCATGATTACCTCGCTTGGAAGGAAGGCGATGCTCCTGTGGTAAGTTACTATAAAAAGTAATTAATGTTTTTTTTTTGTAATATACACAATAAACAAATTTACAGCTTTGAAATTTCGCCAAACTGCAGAACAGTTTGTTGGCGTATGTGTGTGTTCTAATAAGCATCAAAAATTTATATATAACGTTAATATCTTTTTTATTATTATAGAATTTTGAGGACGATAAAGAGGTTCATCAACATTTGACAAATTTCACTAAAGAATTTGGGAGTTTGAGCTGCAAATACTGCGGAATAAATCTGAAATACGTGAAATCCTTTTTGCAACACATAAAGGCCTGCAAAGTCAGTATAAGTACATTAGTTACAATACTATTCATCTATCAAGTCTGGTATCAATTTTCCTGGAGTCTTCCTATCTCCGTAGGATATGTGATCTATCTTTTTGTGATGTTTTATATATATTTAAGCATTTTTCAATTACATACCTAGGTCTAGGTATATTGTAAATAGTAGTCTAGTACTTTGGGACTAGGCCGATTTGTGAAAAATTGTCCTATGATATTTATTTATTTTAGTGTAAAAACATTAATTGAAACCTTAGTTTGGACTGAGTTTTTCTGTATGACAATTGGCAAGCAAATTTTAATGAATAAAATAAACACTTCTAGATTGGTGGTATAAGGGAAAGAGTCCCAGCATCCGTTGTTGATTTCGATGACGTAGACTTCGCAAGCGGCGGAACCTGCGGCGTTTGTGAAAAGGAAGTGGAGGCCGGCAAATGGATACACCATACGCAGAAAGAACACAACTACTTAGCATGGAGAAAAGGAGAAAGGCCTTGGGTGAGTTTTTATTAGATGTCGGTAAAGAATTTTAATAACTTTACAAATGTAAAAAGTTTTTTGCAATATTTAAATTGGTCTTGTCACAATCCGGGTATACACATTATCCGATAACACGTATTTTCCGCTTTGTAACGAAAAGCGCCTACGAACAGAGACCTCGCCGAAGGTCCCTGGCAGTGAATATGTAAATTGTTGACATTAAGATGACTTGAATATGCAAAAGGACTGTGTTGTATACATATTTGAATGATCTACATTTGGGTTATGTACACTAAGTACAGTTGGCGGTCACAGGTGGCGTCGGATCCTATAATATATCCAGCTTAAAAGTAAACATTCATATTTTCATCATATCTTGTATCTTTCAGAACTTGGATAGTTTTGAAGACGTGAACCAGTATTTGTACGTAATCTGCAAAAGAATGGATGGCTTAACCTGTAACAAGTGTGGCTTAGTGAGAAAATATGTGAAGACTTATTTGACACACATCAAAGATTGTAATGTTATTGACACGTCAGTTGCTGAAGGAATCGGGCCTTCGAATAAAGGTAACATACTTCCAACTATACTTTAAACTTTAATATACTTAGGTCATAAGTTCTGACACAAAGATATTGACTGATAAAAAAGCTATAGGTACATATTCATATATTCATATTCATATTTATTATTAATAATGTACACATACATTACATGTCAAAATTACAATTTAGTTAATACCAACATTCCTACATACATTCACATACATTCATTTCTTTATACATTCCTTATTATTCATGTAATGGGTTGAAAGTTTATTTAATGCTGAATTACATGCAATAATAATTTTTTAACGTAATTTGATAACAGTTTTGCATAATTCTATGTAATATTCGGAAAAATGACATAAAAAAATATGCAATAAATACGCGACTTGTTCAAGGTGATTTTGATCCCTATTTATTTATTTTTCTTTTTTACATATTTAATCTTACATAAAATAAAAACCGGGTGTTTTATTTTTCCTAGAATATATAATTCATGTGTATTGGGTTGCCAAAATTTGCAACTGAACGTGTTTAACCAAACCTACTCGTCAGATGGCAGTCAACAATTCGCATCTCACTGAAAAGTACCCTAAGTTTGAAGGGTAAGCTGAATTAAAGACTTGTCGCAGAACTGAATGCTGGCCCCTATTTCACCACGGCTACAATTGTCAGTGACATATGTCGAGCGACAATTGTCAAGCGACAGGTGACATATTACAATTTTATAAAATATTTTCTATAGAAATGCTTACAAACATGACAGGCATTTTGCTACAATTGTATGTATTACAATTATGTTGTGAAACAAGAATTACTTTTTCTACTCGACATATTTGTAGAATTATCGGTGAATCTTGACATGTGGTTGAAGCTGTGTCGAGTTGCGTGACAATTGTAGTATGTCGTGGTTGACATACGCGTAGTTCAAAATGGCTCTCCATGCGAGTAGTAGTGACGCTAGTGATAGTAACAGTGATCTTGATGATTTCGCATATAGAAGAAGATTTAAAGAAAGAATAAATTTTTCTTTTATCTCACGGATTTTTCATTTAAGGAAAAATTTCGTGTTAGTAAAATCAGTGTAGAATATTTATTAAATAGAATCGGTGCACATATTGAACATCCAGCGACAAAAAACAAAGCTTTAAAGCCTTGCCAACAAATTCTTTGTACAGTGCTGCATTGGATGGGGTCGGGTTCTCAATATCACGTTAGCGGAGATAATCATGGAGTATCAAAGGCTACCATTCATCGGTGTATAAAAAGAGTTGCGATTGCAATTTTCAATGAAATGTTTGGGAGAGAAGTACGATAGCCGGAGAATTCCAACGCTATCCCGCATTTATTTAGAGAAATTGCAAATATTCCAAGAATTGGTGGAGTCGTTGATGGATCTTTAATACCCATTGAAGTTTTTAAGCGTATCAAAAAAAAAAAACAAATTTGATACATGTTTCCCTATGTTTAGTCGTTACAATTGTTTTCTACAATTGTCGCACCTGTCACCGTGGTAAAACCGATAATACTACATATGTAATATTTTGTGACATTTGTCACACCTGTCGCCGTGGTGAAACAGGGGCCTGGTGATAAAATAACGAACTAAAAAAGTGGCGGTGACATAATCGGACAGACAGACGGACATGACGAATCTATAAGGGTTCTGTTTTTTGCCATTTGGCTACGGAACCCTAAAAAGTAGGCTCATACGTATTTTATTAATGTGACATTGATTTTACTCCCTTTTGTAAAGTATAATTTTTCACAATCCAGCCGCGTATTTGCGTCTAACGACAATCCCAAAGTAAACAAGTAGTAAATAAAGACGCCATCTAAGTTTGAAACTAATTATATTACGTTTGTATAAAACAAGTTTTCAAATCATGGCAAACCTGTTTAATTAAAAGGTTTGTATTACATTTTATTACCTTTGTGACAGAACTTATGACCTAGCTAAGTATAATATACAATTAGATACTCGTTTAGGTAAAATGAGCTAATTGCTAGATTTATACATACAGTCATGAATTTAGTTTTGTGTTTACAAGTGTATAATTTGTTAATTTTGGGTTTCCAGATGAACATCAGTGCGCTATGTGTAACCAAGTGATAAAGTCGCAAGATTGGAAAACTCACGCTATAGAAAATCATTACAATGTAACCTGGATAGTTGGCGAAACTCCTATTGTAAGACTTTAATTAGATTTCTAGTTGGCTTACGTACTTAAGGAAAGATCCTAAGGTGGTGGTGGTGGTGTGGTAAAGTGGTTCAGTAAAAAAGTGTCTTTAAATCTAGTATCTTGTTA
Organism: Cydia pomonella; assembly: GCF_033807575.1. Lineage (NCBI taxonomy): Eukaryota > Metazoa > Arthropoda > Insecta > Lepidoptera > Tortricidae > Cydia > Cydia pomonella. Next base: position 11,991,457 of record NC_084707.1, read on the forward strand.
AATGTTTTACTAATGATGGAGTAGTTTATTTTTTTCAGTAATCTGCAGATAAAATACTATATAATAACAATAAAATCATTTTCACAACTAGTTGTGTATGCTTTTAGGAATATCATCTTACGAGTAATTTATACCAATAAACTGAAGTTCATCTTCGGTAGTCAGGAAGTCTCTCCAATCTAACCTTGACAGAGGTTTTTCTATGGGAGACAAATTTCTGTAAAAATCGCAAATACACAAAAATGGAAATTCCATGTAACTACCTCAAAGTGAAGTCAAAACAAAAAATTTAATAATGTATTAAGTAGCTTATCAAACTTAAAGAAAAAACTGTGTTTATGAGAAACACCTCATAAATTCTCTCAGAAGACGCTGTTCAAAAAGTCTTAGGAGACATGTAATATAAAAGGTGAACACTTCAATTCGCCCTTTTATTTTAACTACTATTGTATTTAATTGTATATAATAGTATGTAAGGATTAATACAATAATGCGCTATTTAACAATTGTAACTAAATAAAATGAAAAATCCACATAATGTGCTGCTACTTTTTTTCTGAACCACTCCTTAAAAATACGTACACGGATATGGGAGTCGAGCCCCTGACAATTTTAGGTTTATATATCCGTCGCGCTCACGAGGGCGGCTACTAAAATTAGTGCGGCGTAGGCGAAAAATCCTGTATTCAAAAATTTCAAAAGTCTAGGTTTCGTACTCGACTGTTTCAACTCCAAAACAAATTGTTAACCAGTCGTAACGAAATTTTAAAATCTAAACGGTAATGAAATTGTGTGTGTCGGCCTGGTTTGTTTTATGGGCTAATTGATATCAGTTTTTTTTGCGGCTTAATCGATTTGGCTGTTTTTGCGAAGTATGAAGTGCACTAGCGCTTAAAAAAACAAAAATATTTAAAAATAACAAAACAGTATCCGACACAGATATTGTTGATAATATTAATCTGTGTTGATAAACCACGGAGGAAAAAGTGGAGTACGTTTGTATGGAGAAATGACCACTCCCATATCCTCTTCCCTATTGTTAACTGTATAGTATTCTATACAGTTTATATTGCTCCTTAGTATACCTTATATGAATGATGAAGGAAACCTTAATTTTTATTATAATTTGTTATTTTCCGGTTTCAGGACATCAAAAACGTTTACGCTGTAGAGAGATTTTTAAAAGAATATAAACAAATAAAGGGTAATTTAAAATGTAATGAATGCGGAACCACCCGAGCGTCTTTTGCTGGCTTTTATGCGCACATCATAATGTGTAAAAAAACGGAGGAGGTACTTTAGTGCATTTCTTTCCTTCATTTGTTAATAAGTACATCCGTTTTTAAAAGTATCTATCTATATAACTATAGGTATTTTTTGAGCTTTATTATACATAGAAACATATTTTGACTAATAGTATCAAATAATTTGACCTTTTAAAAACCTTTATATTAAATAATAGAATATATAATAATAAATAATATGTAAACAATAAAATTGGATTGCAGGAAATAGACATGTATCGAAGCCTGTGTGATATATGCAATAATAAATACCTCTGCATATATAAGAACCAGCATGCGATGATGCACAGGGTACAAACGCTCACAGCGCAGGCCAAAATAAAAGCAATTGAGGAAAAGCAAGAAATTCATATATCGGGCAAGAGGCGTGCTGCTGTGAAGTAAGTATCAACGTAGAAGGCATTTGTCGTATGAACCTATACTCTATATAAAGATACAAATAATAGCTAAAGAGATATTTAAATAAAAGTAAACAAAATGTATCCTCAAATGGCTCCTTAAAATAGTTGAGGGTAGATGAAAACATTACATAATCAAATAATGTAGGTTAGAATCAGGTCGTTCAGTGACAGACCCAAGCGGTTTTGTATTTGGTTGGTTAACCAATAAATGTTATAACTACCCGAAAATGTACAAATTGTTTGTTTACTTTTATTTAAATACCTAAAGATACAGACTATAGAAGGGCACCATGTGCTTTCACCGGTCTTCTTCATTTTTATACAAGTATTCCAAACCACAACTTTCTATTGTCATTTTCATAATTTTAAGTTTTTATAAAGCAAAATGTAGAGTCTTGCTTTACACTTACAATGTCTTGGCACTTATTTGTTAAATAAGAAAACCCCAACCCAATGACGTATTAAAAGAATAGAACACCCAATGCGAAAGAAATATGTCAAAATATATGGAGCAAACTGACATTAGGCAATGCGCTCTGGTAGATGCTAATAACGCTTCTTTATAATTTTAGTCAAGATAAGTATTTCATACAAAAGTAAACTTAATGCAATACAGTTCAAATTTGCAAACGGCCATTTCAAAACATTGATTTATTTATGGTTAAATGACGTTTTCGTAAGTTGAACATTGTATAAACGTCAAAATAAATAGCGAATGAATGGAGTCGCTTTATGTATACAAATTATTTTAATATTATTGTTTATAAATAAAAATATCAAAATCGGAAATAGAATATATATGTATATTTTTTTAATAACTAGATTGAGATAGATGTATGAATGGTCTTTGTTTTGAATGACAACATGCAGTCTGCGATTGCCCTGCAGGAATATACTACTTTAGAAGAACATTTTACTACGTACATAAATATAAAATAAAACGACTTAAAAAACACCGTTTCCTTGAAATAAATTCAATTTGTTAAAGCCCGACCAGAAATATATGATCATTGTCAAGAGGGCGCTGTTATTCTCATTTATAGGGTGACAGTTCAGTTTAGTATGAAAAATTTAGTTCCAGTGAAATTCCGCAATATGGCGCGTGATCATATATTACTGGTCAGGGTTTATATAATTGTCTTTTTGATCTACATTTACTTTTGGAGCTTTCTTTTTTCGCAATGTAATGTAAACGTACAGTTAGATACAGGTTGGCTATCGACTTTATTACAACAATTCTATGATTGTTGTTGTGTTCATCTTCTGGTGGTTATGACGTAAAAATGTTTACGTGCATGAGTGTTTTCAATACATTAGATGCTATTATAGAATTGTCATGGTTTGTTCCCCTTCGCATGTTATGTCTTTAAAAAGTTTCAGTTGTTTTGCAAACAGTAAATACATCTTCAGACGCATAAAAAAGCTCACCCATGTACAACAACAAAAAAAAACTTGTCGGCAACGCGTATGTGACACCCTGGTGCTTCAAGACTCCATAGGCTACGGTGACCGTTTGCCACCAGCTGAGCCGTATGCCTGTTTGCCACCAAGATGGTATTTAAAAAAAATCGAATGTAGACTCCATAGATTTTTGTTCCGTGACAACCGTTAATTTGTATCAACAAAATGAATGATTAAAAACCATAAAATTATGAAGAATTCACATTAGTTCTGTTAAAATATCAATAGAACTCACTGAAAGAAATATATGCCATCCCTTTTTCTTGTTGTTTTGCTATTATAAGCGCATTTTTTCACGGAAAAAATCGTCATGTTTGACAGTTGTCGTTGTCGACGGCCGAAACGAGACTGGGAGCAAAACTGATGCTCAAGCCGTTCGAGCATTACTTTTGTGGGGCCATTTTTTTCGGCTGATTGTGAATCCAGTTAATTATACTTACATCAATGCCCCTACCAAACTTATGTGTATATTCCCTATATTTTCAGGGCGCGGTCTGTAATCGAGAACTATAGTGACAACATGAGTAAGGTGTGTAATACAAAGTCAGATCTTTGACGACCAGTTTGGCCTAGTGGGTAGTGACCCTGCCTACGAAGCTGATGGTCCCGGGTTCAAATCCTGGTAAGGGCATTTATTCGTGTGATGAGCATGGATATTTGTTCCTGAGTCATGGATGTTTTCTATGTATTTAAGTATTTATAAATATTTATATATTATATATATCGTTGTCTAAGTACCCTCAACACAAGCCTTATTGAGCTTACTGTGGGACATAGCCAATTTGTGTAATAATGTCCTATAATATTTATATTTATTTATTTATTTATTTATCTGTAAAACATTATTTGAAGCTTACTTAGATATTGAGTAGTAAATTTATAAATATTATACATTGTTTTTTTCTGCTTATAGCATACACATTCGTGCCGGTCGTGTGGATTTGGTACGGATTTCAAAGAGGAACTAACGAAGCACAAATGCGAAGTGTCAAATGAAAAAGACTTCAGTGGAGACGAGGATTCAGCCGCCGAGATAGGAAGCTCGGAGGACGAATCGGAAGATACCGACGTCGATTCCAATATTTCGAATGAGGTGAATGACGGTCAAGGCGAAGGTGATGATAATGACGAGCTTCAAGCAAAAAAGAAACGGTATAGAGATCCTGGTAAGTTGTGCTTCGATATTAAAGGCTATTTATGCTTAGATAATCTTATCATACTTCTTAGTTAAATAAAAAAGCGGCCAAGTGCGAGTCGGACTCGCCCACGAAGAGTTCCGTACCATTTATGACGTATTAAAAAAAACTACTTACCAGATCTCGTTCAAACCAATTTTGGGTGGAAGTTTGCATGGTAATGTACATCATATATTTTTAGTTTTATCATTCTCTTATTTTAGAAGTTACAGGGGGGAAGGGACATTTTACCACTTTGAAAGTGTGTCTCGCGAAAACTATTCAATTTAGAAAATAAAAATATTAGAAACCTCAATATCATTTTTGAAGTCCTATCCATAGATACCCCACACGTATGGTTTTGATGAAAAAAAAAATGTTGTTTCAGTTCTAAGCATGGGGAACCCCCAAAATTTATTGTTTTTTTTTTTCTATTTTTGTGTGATAATCTTAATGCGGTCACAGAATACATCTACTTACCAAGTTACCAACAGTATAGATCTTATAGTTTCGGAAAAAAGTGCCTGTGACTTACGGATGGACAGATAGACAGACATGACGAATCCATAAGGGTTCCGTTTTTTGCCATTTGGAACCCTTAACATGAATCACATAATACAAATCCTCGTTATTGCACAACCTCTGAAAAAAATGTACATGGAAACACATAAAAAACATGAAGATAGAGGTAAACAACAGGCGGCCTTATCGCTACAGAGAGATCTCTTCCAGACATCCTTTAGATAGTACATAACATACATATACACTGCATATTTAAAATTTCGTATTTCTATTAACAATTATCTAACAATTATTAAAGATAAATTACTGATTTTTCCAGCGCCACTGTTGTCAAAAGTGACACGTATTCCCTTCAAAGTTGAAGATGTCAATTCATATATCCGAAATGGTGATGAAGATTTGTAAGTACGCCCTAAGCTGTCACTATTCTTCTCGTTACGTGAAGAAGTAAGAATTTTTTTAACGAAACCTATATTTTCAGTTGTAATACTCATTTGACCGATGAAGTATTGTTTCCTCGATGGAAATGTCATAACGAACCCGTACTCGAATCTGAACTGACAAGATACATGCCACCACTGGAGCACTCTTGTAAATTCAAAACTGTTTCTGCTTGGACAACTTTGGAGAGATTCCAAGCTCTAGAGGACAACAGTGGTAAGTCGTTTGCACCTTTATTATCCTTAGTTTGTGATTGACATATGGTTTTTATACACTTGACATCCGACCTTATATGAGTAAAAATTGCTGTATGTAGGTACATACATATGCAAAAAACATAGTATTGAGCGGGTGTTTCAAATATGGACTTTATCCCGGTCGTGTTAAGGTAGAAAATCTAATGTTTACAATATGTTACATATCTAATCACAATCTTAACCTTAAGGTATATTAACCTTGACAATAGTTTACACTGGTAAAATTTGACTGCTTTCACTGCTGTGCGTTGTATAAATGTTAGGGTCTACTGCAAAAATCTTCAACACAGGCCAGTTTAAAATAATTATTGTTAATGTCAGAAAAGCAGACTTGTTAGACATGTAAGAGTTTTCCTCACTGTATCTGTATGATATTTTGACATCTAGTTATTTAACAATATTGCCAAACAAATTTTGTAAGGTGTTGTGCATTGTGTAGCTATGGCAGTTGAAAAATATTGAATATTTTAGGTACCAGTATATTCGTGGGTGCAAGCATAGTGTGTATCGCCTGGGTGCCGCCCCGAGTGGAGGATATGTTTGACGGGGCCTCCAACTTCTTGGCGATAGCCTGCCACAACGGTCCGGACTGCCCGCGTTACCAAGGCGGAGAAACGCCCAAACACGAAAATTTAATACAAATATGGAGTTTCAACAAGTTTCAAGGGTAAGTCCTCAATACGATATATTGTAAAAATATATAATAGTGTATAAACCAAACTAGTCAAATTAATGTAAAAATATATTCATTAATTTGACTAGTTTGGTTTTTTTTTATCCCGATTTTTCCCTTGCCGAAAGACTGACGAAAACGCCAATTTAAGTGATTAGTTTTCCTTTTTGGAATAATATGCGTAAAAAACTGCTTTAAGCCCTAACCATAATTTGACTTTGACCGTCAAAGACAGACACGGATGCACACAATTACAGTTTAATACCTATTTACCTTCGTGCATTCCAATAAAGTTTTCGATCGGGCGTTTTACAGTCCTCATCAAAAGTGGCTGATCAAAGAACGCGTCAAAAAATATTTACCATTTTGTAACAACTTACCAAAAAGTGATGATTCTATTTTTAGAACAATTAAGACTGTAAAAAATATACTTTTGAACGTGAATTTTAGAGATTTGTCTATATTTGGATAAGTTATGCGGAATATCAGATACTTTTGATGCGTTGTTTCATCCGCTACTATGCTGACTGTACCTATTATGTAATAGGCGTGGCGTTCAAAGTTAGCGTAGTAGCGTAGCGTAGTAGTTATTTTGAGTCGATCGTTAGTTAATTATAAATAATATTTTATTTATTTATTTAACCCTTTTCCAGGCAAAGTACGATTTATCGACCACATACGCGCCAATAGAATTTCAACCTTACCCATCCTATTTAAGGTTCTAATTAGATTGCACTTTCGGAAAATGTGACTTGTCTTCAAATTAATCACCAGAGCTGGATTTATTGGAATATATTTGATTTTTTTTACCTCTTCTTGAATTTTTTTACCTGCTGTTTACCTCTTCTTTTTTTTCCGCATTCTTTGTATTGTTTTCTGTGTTGAGGTGTGTAATAAGGAGTATTTGTATTGTATTATATAAATACTTAGTATTTTTATTGGCACAGATTACCGGAGATAGTGTTGGGTATAGCACACGACTTCGGGACGGTTTGGTCGATGGACTGGTGTCCGTCGGGTGCGAGGGATGCCTTAACGGCCGAGAACGCAGCGAGTCGTCTGGGGCTGCTCGCAGTGGCGTGCTCCAGCGGATCCGTGTACATTTTTGCTGTTCCCTATCCGTCCATTGTAGTTAAGAAGTAAGTTGTTTACTTAGTAACTTCGTAATACATGATTAACTTGTTTGTATATATTTTTGAGTTGTTAGGCAAACATTTAAACACCTTTGTGATTTCAGTAATCAAATTCTCCAGAAACTGAAACCAGTCGCCGAGTTAAGAATGACTATGGGCAGTAACAGGAAACTATATCAGGCAACTTCTGTATCGTGGTCTAAAGTAAGTCAAATACTGCTGGTTCAGTGGTTCTCTAAAATTCAAACTAATAAAATTATTAGTCATAGTTTTCTAATGTTAATATTTTATTTTTTCTAGCAAAAAGAACATAATCTAGTATTAGTCGGTTACGCGGATGGTTCAACGGCCTATTATGATTTACATACCGACTCGCCATTGTTGTCGGCGGTAGAAAATAACGTTCAAGTTTTTCACCCGTATTACGACGAACGACCACACAACACCTGCATTACAGGTTAGTTTTATAAGAATTACCGATTTTTTTTGTTTGACTTGAACGAAATTGCAATACGAGCACTTAATGATGTTTTCATCACACTTGCTCGAAATAGTTATTTACGATACAAATGCAGAAAATAGGAAATTCGCAACGAGTGGTGATAAATTAAAACACGACCGAAGGAATTATCTCCTTACCAGTACAAAAGTACCTTAAGAATGACACTGCGTTATACGATTAGTATGTTGTTGATAATGTTGATGGTTAGAGCGGATATTGTTCACCGCGGGTCGGATTTACAATTCGATATGAATCATGGTGGATACTCTATTAATACTTTATACAAGTTGTTTTATGTGTTAACATCGTTGTTTGCTGGCAAGTTAGTGCGAAAAAATGATCTTCATTTAATAATCGTAGCCAGTACTGACCATCTGGGCGAGATGTGTTAAAAATACGAGATTTCGCACATAAAAAAAAATACGTAACTGAAAGCTTAATTGCGTGGCCAAAAAATATAAACTGACCAAGGCATTCATAGTAATTTGTTTTACAAGGAGACGAAGTTGTTGTTTAAGTTGTGGTATAAATATTAGCACGATGTTTATACCTGAGCAAGCGAAAGATTCAAAAATTTAACCACAAGCGTAGTGGGTTCGAAATGTAGAATCTTGACGGTGCGGTGCGAGCGTTTCAAAGCACGAGGGTTAGACAAACTTTGCCACCGACTACATTTTTTTTCACCACACCAACACGAGGAAAATACTAACAGGAAAACATAATGCAAACAAATGCAAATGAAATGCTATTAAATATTTGGGTGATTCTAAGTTAAAAGGTATTAACGATGTCCATGATACATATCCGTACTTTAAAAAAATAATATATAAATTATGATAGTATCCCCTATTAGATTGCATTTACTTTGTGGACACAGTGGTCTGTCTGGTCAGTTTTTACACTGAATCAATAATTATATCCAGGTCTAAATCTCTTACATCTGTTAAATTTGGTATTTCATAAATTAATAGAAATATTGATTGTACTGTTATTAATAAAGCCCTTTAAATTTTTCTTTTTCATAATAAAAATACATGACAAATTTTGTCCCCCATACTCTGTGTCTCCTACCCTGGCCATTTTGTAACTGTAAAAATATTGTGTTTATGACTTTATTATTGCAAGTTTAATCCTAATCGCGATGCATTTGATTAAAAACTAACAAGGCGGTTTGTTTACCATAAAATTTTCATTTGATCTTATGCTTCTTCGTCTTTGGCTGGTTAGGGTTTGGTAGAAGATTTATATATTTCAAATTATAAAAACGTTTCAAAATTGAGATTGAAAACCAATGTTACTAAATGTTAAAAATCTTGTGGGCGATAAAATACAGTTAAGATGTCAGTGAAGTATGAGGAGTACATTCAGAATATCGTTCTGTCACCAGGTACGGATCTGTACCCGGTGTCCGGGGACGCGGCCGGATCTGGCAGCGGCGTGTGGACGGCGCCCACCGGCGCGGAGCTGGCGGCGCGCGCCGGCACGGGCGCGCCGGGGCGCGCGCGGCTGGCCACCGCCTCGCTCGGCGTGGCATTCGCGCCCCAGGCCTGCACCGCCGTGCTGGCTGGAGACGACGCCCTCAGTAAGCTGTTTGTTCTTCCATCAGACACTAATCATTGATACGGCGACGCAAAGGCTCAGCCAAAGCAGTGGTGGATCGTGCTTGGCGAGTTCTTCGAGCACCACGCAAGCGCCGACGACCTCAGTAATGATAGATAGAGACGCAGCCTACGGCGTCAACCGTAGGACAAGGGTTAATGACATTATCAGGATTTGTATGAGACTTTTAGTGATTTGAGACATAATTCGCTTTATTTTTTTGTTGTTGTTTGATTGGTTTAATTCTTACAAACTACAAATGACTTCGCCAATTCTTACTTTCTGTATTTTTTGTTCAGAGCAAGCGTCTGTAAGCGAGCTGGTGTGGGTGCCGCCGGGGCGGCGGCTAGGCGGCACGCGCTGCGCGACTGGCTGCGCGCGCTGCGGCCGCGTGGCCGCGTCCATGCCGCCCACCCTGCGCATCATACGCATGCACCCCTCCTTCTGTGACGCCAAGAAGCAGGTAGGTACATAGGTATTACTAACAGGAACACTGACCCGAGAGCCACGAAAAGCACGCTCAGAGCGTTAGTGGCTTGCTCGCTCGACGACTATGTAAAATAGTACATTACGATACAAGTGCGAAAAGTAGGAAATTCGAAACGAGTGGCGATAAATTAAAACACGACCGAAGGGAGTGTTTTAAATCGACACGAGTTGCGAATTACCTATTCGCACATGTATCGTACAACGTTTTACAGTACATATGGCCCTTTAAATGTTCGACACAGTAACGTAATATGCTACTTCTCGCACTAGTGCTATAAAGTAGCCCCATATGTACTGTAAATAACATTATGGCCGACGAATGTTTGAAATGTCACCGTATCTAAGAATTATTTCGCTTAAAATATAGTTTCTATAATTCTAAATAATTTCTTACAAAAACTTCGACCTCCCTTATATTCTCATCGTTTCTTCTTGAACATGGCCGCTCTGTTTGTTTAATGTTCGTGGTCTAACCAGTTTGCTCGAACTCCTCCATACAGGATTTAATTAAATGAACACTGGGATACTCACTTACACGGCGTAATCTGTATTCAGTTCTTAACAGGCGTCGTACAATAACGTAGGAAACGTTGTTTTTATAAAATTGCTCAACACAAAAAGCACGTTCTTGTCCCATGAACCGCTTCAAAAAAATTGCACGATGTGACGCATACTTTCCCGCCAACTGCCAGTCACTAACTCGTTTAAGATAAATTAAGTTTTTCTATTTGCACATGTTTTTGGCCCACCCTGTGTTGAATATACAGTGACCCTGTGTTGGATGAAGAGAAAGTGAAAATTGGTACTTTTCGCTATTGGTCCTGTAAATGTTATTATACTTTTGATCACCAACCATTTTACCCGACCGAATCTATTTTTGTCTTGTCTTGATGGATTTTCCTTTCTTTAGGTTATTGGAATGTTAGAAATGACACACCTCGCGAAGAAGAGAAAGAAAGCCAACGATGAGCTATCCATGACCATAGAACCCTTGACTTATGATGACGCTGTCAGCAAATATGGAATTGTGTTCACGAGAATCGTCAAAACTGATAGGGTAAGTTTATTGTTTACTTTTAGGTCGGGTTGGGCCCGACGGGACTTACATCATTTAGGGTTCCGTAGCCAAAATAGCAGAACCCTTATAGGTTAGTCATGTCCGTCTGTCAGAGCCATGTTATTCGAAAACTGTAAGCTATTCTTTAATTATATTTCGAACGTAGGTATATGTTGTCAGTCGCCACTTAGTTTAGAAGTTAAAATAAGGGTTCCTTTTGTACCATTTTGGTACGGAACCCTAAACATGTAACTTAAAATAAAATAAAAAAATGTAAACATCAATATGTGGCACATAATTCGATAGGTCTTTAAAAATAACTTGAGGGTTAAAAAAATAAGTAAATATATTGAAAATAATTGCATCGAAAGTCCAAAAACCCCAAAGAAATAAATAGCTTAATAAATACACGAAATTGGTTTTGAACATGATTGGGTGAGCTATGAATGAGTTTTTCCAAATATATTTTTGATAAAAGGACGTAGGTTCCGCGATATCGTATGAAGGTACGAAACCGACACGTATTCGGCCAGTTTTAATTTAATATCTTAATATAGATATTTTTTTTTGCTATCCATTCGCTATCAATCTAGTTAACAATACATATGTATAATATTTTTGTTAAAAAAGGTTTTCTTACTAGCAATTGTTGATCACAGACTTGTGATCGTAATCTACGTATAAACTTGCAATTGTTAATGTATGCCACCATACATGTTATTAACAATATCAAAACGTCAAATGATAAAAGATTTTTTTTACAAATAACCTAGCAAGAAACTTGCGGACTGAATGCTTTTCAAATTGAAATTTTCAGATTGTGATAAAATGAAACAAAAATTAAAAAGGCGAGTATAATTTCAAGTTGTATTGTTATATACATAATGTTACATACCTACCTACTGTTATAATCAGGTCGATGCGGTGAAGAATGGCATATAAAATTGTTTCTGGGTATAATTTCAAGTTGTATTTTTATACATAATGTTACATACCTACCTACTGTTATAATTAGGTCGATGCGGTGAAGAATGTAAACATAAAATTGTTTCTGGGGAAGACCGTCACGGCAAATACTTTCGTATTTGTATACGTACGTCGCTTAGGCATAGTCACAAAGGAAGAGCTTCAGTCCTGCTCAACTTTCTGTAAGTGAAGTATGCGTACAAACTTACAAACGCAAAAGCTAAAAGCGACGAAAAAGCTTGTAGACGGTCTTCCCTTATAGATGGTTTTCTCCACATTTACCTTACTATACAATAATCCATTGTTTCACAGGCAATGCAACAGCAATGTTCGGCGAAGCCAAAGACGCGTTGCCCGGAGCGATTCCCTCTAGCAGATGTTGAGTCCATGGCCTTCTGCCCGTCCAAAAAGTTCCATGACAAACTAGCTGTGGCTACACACTCCGGTATACTGTTCCTAATTACCACACACTAATATGATATTTTAATTGTTGTTGCCTCCAAGTTTTAGTTTTTTTTAAGTAAGCTTACGGCTCGTGCCAATAATTAAAAGCGACATGCCTGTTATATCAAATTGAGATCAATTTGTAAAGTTCAGAGAGATCTCTTGCTACCGAATGTTAAAGGTTATACGTACTGTTCATCTTGTTGCGCTTTCTCGTTTGAAGTATAAACCCACGATTAAGTGTAACTATGTCTAATATATGTGTAGGTATATAATGAGAAACGTTTTAAAATGTCAATCTCTATCCGGTATTGATATAAGGGTTAATTCACCTGGCCCGTGGCAATATTTAGATATAAATACAGATCATTTTTTTTAATACTACGTCGGTGACAAACAAGCATATGGCCCGCCTAATGGTAAGCAGTCTCCGTAGCCTATGTACGCCTGCAACTCCAATGTTAGTCATCGCATGTCTTTTAGTCCGGTATTGTCTTTAACTATCAAAAGCAGGAAAAATTTAACTTTATGTTAGCATTCAACGTGAATAGTATTTGCCCAAACATTCGTGTTGCATAATAGAAAGCAAAACAGTTGTAGAGCTATATTTGTGCAAATATGTAAGGTGAGGTGAATTGCCACGACTAAATAAAAAAAAAAACGAATAATAAATGCATAGAGTTAGACCAAGCTAAGTTGGCAGCTAGCCCAAACTGTGCAAGTATTATTTTAAACGTCTAACTTATGACTTTTTTAAATAGCGCTTGCATACTCTGGGGTATCAAAATCGCTGCCAACTTAGCTTGGTCTAACTCTAGCCGTGTCTTGCCGAAAGTATACAGGTTGAAAAGTTAAAGAGTTGTTATGTAATAGTACATTACGATACAAGTGCGAAAAATAGGAAATTCGAAACGAGTGGCGATAAATTAAAACACGACCGAAGGGAGTGTTTTAAATCGCCACGAGTTGCAAATTACCTATTCGCACATGTATCGTACAACGTTTTACAGTACATATGGCCCTTTAAATATTTGACACAGTAACGTAAAATGCTAATTTTCGCACTAGTGCGGTGAAGTAGCACCATATGTAGATACTGTAATAGTACATTACGATAAAAGTTCGAAAAATAGGAAATTCGAAACGAGTGGCGATAAATTAAAACACGACCGAAGGGAGTGTTTTAAATCGACACGAGTTGCGAATTACCTATTCGCACATGTATAGTACAACGTTTTACAGTACATATGGCCCTTTAAATGTTCGACACAGTAACGTAATATGCTAATTTTCGCACTAGTGCTATAAAGTAGCACCATATGTACTGTAATAGTACATTACGATACAAGTGCGAAAAATAGGAAATTCGAAACGAGTGGCGATAAATTAAAACACGACCGAAGGGAGTGTTTTAAATCGACACGAGTTGCGAATTACCTATTCGCACATGTATCGTACAACGTTTTACAGTACATATGGCCCTTTAAATGTTCGACACAGTAACATAATATGCTACTTCTCGCACTAGTGCTATAAAGTAGCCCCATATGTACTGTAAATAATGTTATGTTATAGGTACTTGTTGTATTTAAAGATCGGTTGTCGCAGAGCTATGGCTCTATCGATAAGCCGATTGGGAAGCTGTTATCGTATGTTTGAATATAAATGTGACCGCGGCCGGCAAATCGTCCGACTTTGTCGCTTGCCATAAGGACGCCTTGACAGGTTATTCGTATAAAGATATAAACAAATCTCGACCTGGCAAGCGACAAAGTGGGACGTTTTGCCGGCCGCGGTCACAAATAGAAGTTGTAAATAATGTAAGCCTTAATATATAATTGTTTACCAAAAGAGATGCTGTTATGTTGTATATAAGAGATAAAATTATGGATAGTATTGGTTTATACGTAAATAAAGCGCTGAGATGATAGTAGAATAGCTGGCAATACACGAAAGTAAGAGCACTACAGTAATTTGAAGTGTCCAGAGATAGTCACATTTTCACTTATCAGTTATCACAATATATCTATGTACACGTGGCTGTTGAACGTTGACGACTATAGGTGCATATTTTTACCTATAACAGATAAGATTTCTATCGCGCTCCGTTTGAATTGTGTATATTTTGTTTTTATTTGTTTACAGTATGTAAATGATGCATAAATACCTATATGACTCAAAAATATATCAATGAGTAGGTAATGAGTAATTCTTAGTTACACAGCGAATTACAACGCACATGGCGCAGGCTAGTACTATGTCTTGGTTGTATTATTCTGAATATTTTTTATTTAAACAACTGGGCTTTAACTATTTTACGATTGTTTTGTCTACTGAGAAAACGTTTTAAAATTGTGGATTATCTTTCTCATATGGAGTGTTGATTTTTACTGAATTATGTATGTGATGATTTCAAGAAGTATACTCAATGTCGGCCATAAATAATATTAATATTTTTTGTCTGAAAACTTATTAATATTATTTATGATAATACTGTTTACTGTACTCGCAATCACGTTGTATAGGCGTGATGGCGTTAAAGTATTAATTTATTACTGCAATATTTTTATTATATTTTGAACTTCGGACTTCTTCTCATTTACTGATAAACCGTGTTGTAATGTTAACCTTTTGGGTCTGGGGTCATGTTTTATTTTGTTTTACTTTTTAACCAATTACTGGTCTTGTAATAAAGACTGTAAACAGGTATATTACCAAAACTGTTAACGTAATAAGTAACTTGTCTTTCCATTTTTAAAAGTCCTATATCTTTTAACTAGGTATCATTAGCTAAAAATTAATCACACGCAACAACTTTAAGCTGGTTATACACTGAATAATATAATCTCGTAGCAATACTTACGATTAGTTTCAAGAACCAAATAGTGCATAAGTGGAATGCCCTCTGATGCCGCCAATACTAGTTACCGAAAAGCTTACCCTACATCTGGTTCTCTGCTGTCTGGTTTTGATGTCTAATTAAAAAACATTAAACACAGAGTTCCAGTTCATGTAGCTCACTAACCAGAGCCCGTCTAAGCTTACTTACTCTGCACCGTACAGTGTCATTATAAACGCCATTATTCATAGAAATTGATTTCATAGAAATTGATAAACGTCAATTTCTATGAATGTTGACATCCTTTCATTCATGTTCATGTTGAGTTTCCGAGTCTAGTAGGTAGTGATATACTCATATTAAACGTTTAAACTTTATTTTCGTATACAAATACTTATATATATTTATTATTTAATGATGCGCTGTAAAAAGCCTTGTAGGTAATTGAGTCCACAGGATTTGTTGAGTTTCCTAATAATTTAAGATCGCGTGTTGGTGGCGTATATTGGAGGGAAGCACGCGATTTTAGTACAGTTCTCATGACGTTTAATACAAATCACTCTAAACAAGTAGATACAGTAGGTAGGTACAGTCAGCAAAAATATTAGCTTAGCAGCTTGCTTATTAATGTGTATACAGGGGTGCCAAGCTAATAGCTTTGCTGACTGTATATTCAGGAGGGAAAGAAAAATTACTGTATTCGTACGTATTAGTACCCCATTATGTCTTATATTTTTTACTACAAAAACTTGTAAATATAGGTTGTTATTGTATGTATATAGTAACAGATAATATACATACCTACATATATGTTTTGTATATTATTAAGGTAAAGTTAAAATTAGATGTAAACATATTTATTCCTTTAATAATTAAGTACTTCTATATCGGATTTCACAGTGATATTAATATTAGGTTACATTTATAATTATCCTTGTATATTCCTTTGTACTGCGCTTGTTGCCCAATAAAGTTTAAACTTTATATTATCTTTTATTTGTTTTGCAAATGAGAGAGAACACGCATGATCACACGATGACATTTCTTTGATAAGCACAGGAGGTAGCATGGCGCATGTGGAAATGAATCTCCGTCGCCTACAGTAGGCCCGCGGCGCGCCGGCTACCTACTGTTCGTTTTAATCCCTGAGAGCGGTCGGGCGTCGGGTGAGCGTTCGGTTCGGGCCAGTAAAGCGCTAGCTACCGGTGAGAACGCGTGGTCGTCGCGATTTCTCTTATAGTTTTCCGCGCGCTTTCATCGTCTTTACAATAAAGTTGATACTTAAAGAAATAAACCTGTATTAAAAATCATTTTTAAAAATATATTGAAATAAAATAACATTTAATCAGCAGTGAAAAAAAAAACGTCGATTATGCTGAAAACGAATAACAATTGACTGGTACTGAAAAAGTTAAGAGATTAAGTTGGTGTAAAAAAAAATTAGCATGATGATGGCCAGTGCGAAGTTGGTCCGGGAGTGCAGCTCGGACCTGAGCTCCGACGTGCGCTCGCTGTCCATGTCGTCCACGGAGGAGCACGACTCCACCACCACAGAGTCTGAGTTTTCTGAGGAGGAGAAGGAGTATGAGCTGGATGACCTACAAATCCTTAAAACCATTGGTAAGTTTTTGGTTTCTATGATCTTGACTTTCAGGCAAACAGTAGCTTATTTCTGTATTATTTTTTGGAAGTATTTATTGAAGAATAATCAATACCTTAATTAACTATATAGTTTATTTTTTAAGTGCACTTCAGGATTCAACTTCAGGGGTTAGGTAATTGTTACACGAATATCCAGTCGATTTTAAATATTTGTTTTTTGGCGTACATTCTATGCACATGCATTTTTTAAAAATTTCTAGTATAATTACCTATCTTTAGAATTAACTAGCGAGGCTATGTACGGGTTACACAAAACCTATACACCTAAACCTTCCTCAAGTATCACTCTATTGAATGATGAAAACTGCATGAAAATCCGTTTAGTAGTTTATTAGTTTATCGCGAACATACATACAGACAGACACAGGGACTTTGTAT
The DNA here is from genome assembly GCF_033807575.1 of Cydia pomonella. NCBI lineage: Eukaryota > Metazoa > Arthropoda > Insecta > Lepidoptera > Tortricidae > Cydia > Cydia pomonella. Next base: position 12,008,760 of record NC_084707.1, read on the forward strand.
TACGTATAAGGTGTATAGATAAATAGATAGCGTAGGATTTTTGCTTCGATAGGGATATATTTCGCTCATTATATTAAATGTTGCAACTTTAATACAGTTAGAAACTGCGTGATTCGTATTTGATATAAATCATCGATTTTCATTTAAAAATCTGGATCCTTGAATGGACTCTATAGTCTCTTCATAAACCTATCATAAATCGTTGGAAATCCTCAAAATATTTTAGATACACACGTAATGGGTTTTTTACTTGTGACTCATGTATCTGCTGTTAAAAACAATCGTGTCTGGATTGATAAGGAGGCATAAAAATAGTATATATATATATATATTTTTTTTTTAATTCGGTTGTATCTATATTTAAGTTCATATAGAAGTTATTGGCCATGTCCCATGAGTGGCAACAGAGAAAGCCCGTTTTAGTGCACATCCGCAAATGACCGGAGTCATTGAAAGCCTGGAAAGCTCCTCACAATTACCTGCCGTGACTTAACGTTGACAGACTGTTAGCTAAACACGAACACTAACAAACATTACTGATTTCAATGGACTACGTTAAATATAATGTTTACAACATCCGGTGTAGTGAAATTCTACCAGGATTGAATAGAGTAAAACATTATATTGTCGCAGACAGCAAAACGATACGTGTATTCATTTGTTTGTAAACTGACAAAATAAAAAACCACAGACAAAATAAAATAGCTTCCAGCTAAGGAACATTGGGTTTAAAACCTGTTTGGTTTATATGTTCTAACATATTGTGCAGCCCAGAATGGAGTCGCAGAACGCGCCAACCGCACGGTTATGCAGGCAGGACGCTGCATGCTGCAGGATGCTGGAATGGACCCGAGGTTCTGGGCCGAGGCATTGAATACAGCAATATACATTAAGAATAAGTCACCAAGTAAGGCGGTAAGAGGGACCACACCTGAAGAGCTATGGTCAGGTAATAAAGTCAATTTATCTAATTTGAGAGTATTTGGCTGTGTCGCCTATGCAATGATCCCTAGTGAAAAACGTAAGAAATTAGATGCAAAGAGCAAAATGTATGTATTTGTGGGATATTGCGATGGATCAAAAGGATATAGACTAATTGACCCTGAAAACCCGTCTAAATGTATTAAGTCTCGAGATGTACAGTTCTTTGAAGATAAAATGTATAAAGATATAAAACTGAATCAGCAAAATTCTACTACAGATGGCCAGTTACATTTAATTAGTGATGGCATAGATAATACTATTAGAAATGCAGATCCTTTAACTGCAGATCCTTTGTCAGCTGATCCTGTTGTGGAAGTATCTGAAGTATCTGAAACTGAACCAAGCACTTCTAGTTCCAGTTTTGTAGATGATCCTAATGATGTCACTTGGAATCCTGATATGACTACGGATCAAGGCTCTAGTGAGTATGAGGAAATGACAGACTCCGTTAATGCAGAGATTGCAATGACAGTTGCATGTCAAGGTGCTGAACCAAAGACAATTCATGAAGCGCTGTCAGGACATGATAAAGTACATTGGAAGGAAGCAATTGTGGAAGAGTACAAGTCATTTGAAAAGAACAGAGCCTGGACATTGACAACATTACCTGCTGGAAAGAAAGCTGTAAAATGTAAATGGATTTTCAAAAAGAAACTTGGATTGGAAGGTCAGTTACTTCGTTACAAAGCTAGATTAGTAGCTAAGGGATTTACCCAGGAATATGGTGTAGACTACAATGAGACCTACTCCCCTGTGGTAAGGTACTCAACCATACGTATTTTACTTGCCCTGGCAGTCAACTTAGACATGAATGTTGATCACATGGATGTGAAGACAGCCTTCCTCAATGGTGATTTAAAGGAGACTGTGTATATGGAACAGCCAGATGGGTATAAAGTCAAAGGTAAAGAAAACTACGTATTTAAACTGAACAAAGCAGTATATGGACTGAAACAGGCATCAAAGGCCTGGTATGATAAAATTGATAATGCCCTGAAGGTCCTCAAGTTCAGAAAATCACTCAGCGAGCCCTGTGTTTACATAAAATCGGATGATAGTGGTAATCTTATTATATTAGCATTATATGTTGATGACATTCTGATTTTCAGTAAAGACACACCAGAGAAGAAAAAGCTGAAGGAAGAACTAATGAGAATATTTGAAACGAAGGATCTTGGTCGTGCTACACATGTATTGGGCATGAGATTGACTCAAGATAAAAATAAAATTACTCTTGATCAGAAAAATTACATACAGAAAGTGTTAGAACAATTTAATATGGCAGACTGCAAGCCTGTGAACACACCTTTAGAGACCGGCTTGAAATTTGAAAAGGGAGAACAGACTGATCCTGACTCTAAGTTCAGAAGCCTGATTGGATGCATTATGTATTTAGCGGTGTGCACAAGACCAGATATTGCCCATGCAGCAAGCCTATTAAGCCAGTTCAACAACTGTTATTCTGAAACGCACTGGAAAGCGGCGAAGCGTGTTCTTCGATATTTAAAAGGAACTATGGATTATTCCTTGCAATATGAGAAATCAACGTTATCTGTTACAGGGTATGTAGATGCAGATTGGGCGTCTAACCCGCTGGACCGACGTTCATATACAGGTTATGTGTTCAAGATAAGCAACTCGGCTGTGTCATGGGAGAGTCGTAAGCAAAGAACCATTGCCTTATCTTCAACCGAATCAGAGTACATGGGGTTATGCGAAGGAGCGAAAGAAGCTGCATTCATAAGGACCTTTTTACATGAATGCTTAGGTAAATACTTACCCATTACTCTATACAATGATAGTCAGTCGGCGCAGAAGATTTGTAACAGCCAAATTAACCATAGTAGAAGTAAACATATAGACATTCGACATCATTATGTGCGGCAAGTCGTAAGTGATAAAATTATTAACTTAGAATACTTGTCTACTGATCAAATGCCTGCGGATGTTTTGACAAAGCCTCTAGGCAAAGACAAACATTTTAATTGTGTTTATAATCTTGGTTTAAACTGTTCGGTTTAAGGGCAGGTGTTAGAACATATAAACCAAACAGGTTTTAAACCCAATGTTCCTTAGCTGGAAGCTATTTTATTTTGTCTGTGGTTTTTTATTTTGTCAGTTTACAAACAAATGAATACACGTATCGTTTTGCTGTCTGCGACAATATAATGTTTTACTCTATTCAATCCTGGTAGAATTCCACTCCAAACCCAATAAGAAAGTATGCAACTGTAGCCGAACGTTTAGGAGAAACATCCTAATTAATAATCAAAACAATGTGATTTGAGTATGCATAAAACTTGTCTTTCGTCGAGTTATATGAACTAGATATTGACCATAGTATCAACTCAGGCATTATGGAAAAGTACTGGACTGTAAAATAAACTGTTATTTTGTTCATTTGATGTCAAACTGTTATTTTCTTTTATTCATAAACTAGCTGTTGCCCGCGATTTCGTACGCGTGGATTTGTATGTTGGTGGTTATATATTCTACATGAGCATAGAACATTATGCAACAATAGAGTAGGGACGGTCAATTATTTGTTAATAATTATACGCATGAGATTTGTCTGTTACAACGTACAAAGTTTCAAGTCCCTAACTGAAAAAAAAATGTTCTCTATATAATCTCTCTCAACTCCCTAAGACTATTTACAAGTCTACTTTTAAAAAAATTAATCGATCAATACAAACTTTAAATGAAAGCCATTTAACTCCCTTAGGGAATAAATTTCTAAAAAAGCTGTAGTCTTTTTCTTTGTTTTCGATTAACGTGTGTTTTTACGACATTCCAAATTCACTAAGCATTTACAAAAATTTCAACCCTTTTTTCATCAACTTAGGGAATTAATTTTTATAAAAGTTGATATCAGTTTTCGCCTATTTGAATATAATGCCCTTTTACCAAGTTTCAAGTTCCTAGCTTAAAAAACGCGTAGCACATATAAACATTATAAACTTATGTACCCTTTTTAACCCTCTTAGGGGTTGAATTATCAAGAACGTTGAAATAACTTTTTTGTTACCTTTTATTATGCCTTTCTTAGAAGTTTTAAAGTATTTGTAATGGATTCAAACCGTCAACCCCTATTTAACCCTTTTAGAGGATGATTTTTTAAAACGCTGAATTAACTTTTCTTTTATTATGATAATATGCCCATATACAAAGTCTCGCACTCAAAATAATGTTTGACCTCCATACATATTTTCAACCCCTTTTTCACTACCTTGGGGGATGAATTTTCAAAAACGCTAAAAGTAGTTCTTCTTTTTAGGGTTCCGTAGCCAAATGGCATAAAACGGAACCCTTATAGTTTCGCCATGTCCGTCTGTCTGTCTGTCTGTCTGTCTGTCTGTCTGTCTGTCTGTCTGTCTGTCTGTCCGAGGCTTTGCTCCGTGGTCGTTAGTGCTAGAAAGCTGAAATTTGGCATGGATATATAAATCAATAAAGCCGACAAAGTCGTACAATAAAATCTAAAAATTTAATTTTTTTTTAGGGTACCTCCCCTACACGTAAAGTGGGGGTGAAATTTTTTTTTCGCTTCAACCCTAGAGTGTGGAGTATCGTTGGAAAGGTCTTTCAAAACTAATAGGGGTTTTCAAGAAACATTTTTTGATAAAGTGAATATATTCGGAGATAATCGCTCCGAAAGAAATAAAAAATGTGTCCCCCCCCCCTCTAACTTTTGAACCATAGGTCCAAAAAATATGAAAAAAATCGTGAAAGTAGAGCCTAAGAGAGACATTAAATGAAAACTATAGCGGACATGATCAGTTTAGCTGTTTTTGAGTTATCGCAAAAAGTTTTCCCTTCATAGTAAAAAGACTTATTTTAATTAGGTACTGATTATGCAAATTTGCCTATTTGTTTAACTCAGGTGAAAGGTACCGTTTCATCCCTTGGTTAACAATTTACTATACTTTAAGCTCCAGTTTCGCTTATTGTGACGGAAGAGTAACTACGGAACCCTACACTGAGCGTGACCCGACATGCTCTTGGCCGGTTTTTAATAACGTTCCTATTTACGAAGTGTCAAGTTCCTAGCTTAAATTAAATTTTAAACCTCATTAACCATTTTAGAAGATGAATTTTTAAAACGCTGGAATTACTTTTCTTTTCTTCTAATAATATGCTTTTATACAAAGTTTCAAGTCCCGTACTCAAAAAATGTTTGACCTCAATGCAAACTTTCTACCCCTTTTTCACCACCTTGAGGGATAAATTTTCAAAAACACTTAATTTTTTTCATTATTATAATAAAATACTTTTTTACTAACTTTCAAGTTCCTAGCTCATAACAAAACTTAAACCCCATTCAAACTTTTTAACCCTTTTAGGTGATAATTTTTTTTAAATTCTGAAAATACTTTTTTGTTCTAATTATATGTCTTTATACAAAGTTTCAGGTCCCACACAAAAAAAATTGATCTCCATGCAAACTGTTAACCCCTTTTTCACCACCTTGGGGTATGAATTTTCGAAAACGCTGAAATTAGTATTTTCTTATTTTAATAAAATACCTTAAAGTTTTAAATTTGTAAAAAAAAAAATATGATGACCGTATTTTCCGTAGAATGAATGTTTTGAACACAAACATTCACTACCGCAGCGATTTCAAGGACGATGCAATTAAAAAGTGAAGTTATACCTGGCCATGTAAACTAATGTGTAACCGAATCAGGGTTACTAAAATTATGCTAAGGTTTTTCGTCAGGTAGCCATAGCGCTGCTGTCTCATCAACAGGTAGGGCTTTAGTATAGGTAGGTAATAGGTACCTACTTGACGATTTAGCTACAAAATGTGCAATAGGCTTCTAAATATACAATCATTCTAAGAACAGAATATGATAATAAAAGCTGTGTAAATTATTATTTAACAATTTTCACTACTTTAGAGGGATGATTTCGTTGAATGTATTTATTTATTTAGGTCAGGTTTGCCAACAGGTAAAATAACATTTGCTTACATTTATCGATTTATTTATTCGAGTACGTACCTACAGGTTAGTATTTGCTTCTCAATAACATAGTTATTGCGTAAAACAACCATACATCTATCCTCACAAATTCACGTTTATAATAAGTACTTAACTAAGTAGTATATACTTATCTTTTACCTTCAGTCAATTTATTTCTTATTAATCAAAATAACATTCCTAAATTACATTCAACCCAATAATGTTGTCCTGCAATGTTATTTGTTTGCGTAATATCGGAAATTGTTTATTAGTATTATCATCGAGCGCATAAACTCGATGCAATTGGAAGGCACGAGGTCTAATCAACCTCTCGACCTAGTTTTGCGGGCCAGATATGGGCCAAGGGCGATCGACCTGTACAAGTAGGATAAAAGGCCCCGTGACATTTCGCTCTAGTTTTGAACATTCGTTCTTCGGAATAACGCCCCGGTAAATTAGCAATGGTACAATTAATCAATTAATGTTATGATACCTACTGTGAAGGTACAGGTACTGGCACCTATTTGTCGAGAAAGTATATAAATACATAAGTAACAGTATAAGGATGTCTCTTAGTTTAATAATGCCCTACTTACTTATAAATTAGCGCTATCTGTCCCAAAGGGATTGTTTTGGCAACCCTAATGCTAATTGACGCGGGCATTAAGTATATTTTACGAAAGCGACTGCCATCTGACCTTCCAAACCAAAAGGGAAACTAGGTCATATTTGGGTTAGTCCGGTTTTCTTAGGATATTTTCCTTCACTGAAATGCATTCCAAGTTCCAAGATACTCAGTAGTCGTTGTAGGTAATCAGTTTATCGTACACAACACAGGCTTACAAAAATAAATTACAGTAATTAAAGTACAAAGGCGACCTTATCCCTATAAGGGATCTCTTCCAGCTAACCTTCGAGTAATCGTCGAGTTGTTAATGTTTGTGTGTTTGCAAATATAATATTACTTTCATATCTTTCTGAAACGCGATTAAATACAATACAATACATTTAATTATTTATAATCATTTAATACAATACATTTTAATATGTACACGGTCGAAATCAATGCACCTGATGGTCCCGTGATTTCATTATTGCTCTCTTGGGTTATCGCATACCTACCAACGATGTGCAAACACATTATGACCGTGTTAAATTATTTTATGTAATATTATTTTATTCTTGCAATAGCTTACTTATGTTAAAACCAAGTAAGTATTCATGTATAGGTTTAGGTAGGTATAATAAAGTTACAGGTATGGCATATAATGAAAACGTGATGCTTAATTTGGAAACAGATTGGCGAAAGTCGCACCAAAATTACAAATAAAGATCAGAATCGGAGCAGGTTTGTCCATTAATTTGGTTGGAAGACACGCCTTTACTTTCAGTAATTTATGGAGAATTTTAGTTGCGTGGAGTTTCGCAGTTAAACTCTACAAGAAATACATGAATCACACACAGGCAGTCTATAGTCGGCTTAGATAGGTACATAAAAAGTGACACCGGCTTCGCCTGTCTAGAATTATTGTGAAGGTGAAACAGAGCACAAATCGTCTCGCAGTTAGAATACAGATCTAGTTTGTGTATTATATTCACTCGACGCTCTAGTTACAGCAGTAATGACTGCAACACGGCGGCGCGGGCCCAAGCTAATATTAGGTTCCGCTGACAGAACGCACAATTAAGAGTCCTTGAGACCAGTTATTAAGGAAAAGTCACTTTGCAAATTCTTCATAGGAGAAAAGCAAAATATACGTTTAATTAATGTGTAACGTTTACTTAATAAGTTAACGCACGCGAACGATTGTGTATTGTCACGCGCGATTAGAAACAGATATGTCGGTTAGTGTGTCGTGGCAAATAGAGTAAGGAGTTGTAGGTAACCGGCAAAATATTTATTTAGCAAATGAATTTTATCACTGGGCCGATGCCATCTTGTTATCTTACACTTTCGACGTGAGTGCTTTGATTACCCCGAAAGATAATGCAATTGGTGTCTGTTCGTTCACATTTATTTGCCGAGCACAAATTCTACTTCAATTAGGTTATTTATGACTTATTTGTCCTTCTAAATAGGTAGGTATATGAGATAAACTAACGTTCTTGGCTAAACATTGAAACTTCATGCGTGAGACGTTATTTGGGATTTGTGTTGTTTATGCCAAAGTCATAAAATTATCCTTGCTCTATTAAACAGGTGCCACAGCGACTAGGTTGCCGCGATCTGCTATTAGGTACCTATTACCCAATGTTTTATGTATATGTGCGGATCAATAAAACGTTAAGTAACTGTCCGAGTTATTGTTTACTCGTACGAGTTTTTTTAAAAGCAATACTCATTCTTGAAACAAATTTCAGCACGAGGCAAAGAAGCTGATAAGACAAACTTGTTTTGAGATTGTTCTGTGCCACTGTGCATGAAACATAAAAAAATACACTACATTTACACGTGTAGGTAGTTACAGCCGCTCTTAGGGATAGATAGAGAAATAAGAGAAAATTCTTAATGAGATCTTTTTGAGAGAAATTTATTCTCACAATGACTATGTAGTCAAATTAAGATAAGAAGAAAGTAAAAGACAATGCGGTGTAAGCGAATCGCCCGGCGCACCGACGTCCAGACGAAACAGGGTCATGCGCATCACGCCGCTGCTGAGTAACTTTATGACTCTCACTAAGAGGCGAGACAGTTGGACAAATAGGTGCTTCATGAGATTATGTGCCCTCAAAATAGGTTTGCAAGTGATAAGTTATAGGTACTTGATCTTGTTCTAGGATTAGTTAGATTTTTTGTGTTATCCATAAAGGTCTGTCAAATCTAACAAACGGTTGATAATAATTTATTTCTATCCGTCATTTTGACATTTGTGTTTGTTTAACATAGACAAAATGTAACGGAGGCTTGCTAAAATGTATTAATGTAAAGTGTAGTAATGTAAGGGGGTTAATCATATGTTTGTTAATATAGGTTTGTAAATAATTAGTACTGAGTTTTTAGTTGCATTTTAGTAGGTACATCAACTCCTTGGCCGTAATCAGTCGTAATCTTTGCTGTTCATTACTTTTGTCGCTTGATGCGGCTGTCGGTGACGGGTAGGTAATGCGAATGAGTAACGGACTCAAGTGTTATAAATACCGATCAAAGCACGTTTAATTTTGAATAATCGCTTATAATATTATAAGTGCGAAAATGTCCCACGGCAAAATTTACAGTTGACTGTTGACAGCTTTCATAGCCGTAGTTTGTAAAACTTATAGGTAACGCACCGTAAAGAGTGGTCACGCAAGCAAACAACACCTGTAAGTACCTATCTTACTTAGTTAAAAACTATCAGTGCTATTATTTTTTCGCTGTACTTTACGTACGTTTGTGTTAAATTCCTTGAATTCATTATTCGTCCATTTTACCTCTATGTAAATTGGGAAACCCGGGGGAATCCAGTTTTAAAACACCAAATCACAGTATGTGATTTATTCGTAGATTAAGCTTCTGTACCGTTATTTGAAGCCTATTTAATATTTGAGAGTGCGATGCTGTTTGACAGATGACGTAGCGGTTCACTATAGGCTGACACCTACCCCCCTAGGTACTCGTATTTCAAGTATACGATTAGTATCTATTAACAAGGAATAACTATGATCATTAATTTGTATTAAAATAAAAAAAAACGTACTTGGAAAGTAAAATGCTCTTGTGCAGAAACGTATTACTTTCTGCACACTTTTAGAACAACAATGACCCTCTTTCAGAGCATGAGAAATGAAAAGATGTGTACAGTCTCCATCAAATATATCTGACCATATTTGTATTCTAGAGCAGGCTTCTTCTCAAAAAATATAGAATCGTATCTCAATTAGGTACAAGAAATCTTCATTTCGCACACCAGCTAACGACAAAAGAATAATAACTCTATAAGGAACTACAGTTTTACTATTTCACGGATGAACAATTAACGTGCTATTGGCAATGTTAATTTACGTACTTTAGGTAAAAATGAATTCGTTTTCGTAAGTCGTTTGTTTTCCTTTAGACGCGTGAAATTGTTTACTGTTAGTGCGTAGCCCTCATACTCAGCAAACTTACATAATGCCAAGGAGCACTTCCACGCTTTACGCGATCCGACTTAATACTCCGCAGTCGACATCCACTTTCTCTGATTAGTACACCAGCGACATTACTCTCGTCTTCGGAATATAGCCAATTGTAAATAATATTGTTAAAACGGTTATACCTACCAAATATTATTAGCATGAAATAGTGACATTTGTATGTGGCGTGGGGACATTTCGGTAATGAAAAAAAATGACTGACTGATAGGATAATGCTATTTGGCACGAGGTTTTTTATATACGGTGCGATATAAAAATAATAATATTATATAAGTATGTATTTAATACATATAATTTCGAGAGAGCATCGTAATTGCTAACGGAACAGGTTTGATCTTTGTGTCTTGGATTTGAAATTGGCGTTGTAATCGATTATCAATCGTTGCGTAAGACTACATAATTGAAGAACTCGGCCGTATGCTGGCGGTGACGGAAAAGAGAAATGTTTGGGAGAGACACTTGAAAGCGAAGACAGGCAACGTCGCCGGAAATTTGTATTGCATTAAATTTCTCACACTTCCATAAAAGAAATGTGCGTTCCATTTGATTTCGTAATGTTTGATTATCTTTTAGTGTGATTGTTATATTATGAGTGTCATAATATGTATGGTAATTTAAACGAAATAAACGCATTGATTTTGCAACTTACAGGCAGTATAAGTATATGAGTTTTATAACAACTCATACCCATCAACAGACTATTTTCATAGCATTATCAATAGGTTTCGATCAAATATCTACTTACTGGCATATTGTCGATAATCGCGTATAATGAGGTTGACTTGTGCGAACCGAAAATAGCCAATATAATATAAAAGGGGAGCTCTTCCTTCCGGCGAATTTAGGCGACCTACATACGGTCCCACGTGGGTAAACGCCCACACTTCTGGGAAAATGCTCGTCATCTTTTTAACGTTATATAAATTAACAAGCAAATTACAGCGACGCGCGTTTTATGTAGTTATATTTTTGTAATTCTCATTGTCCAGCGCTACGACGATATTTTACTACCAACGGCTATCAAGAATTCTTGTCTTAATTAATCTCATTAATCAAACAAAGTCGCGAAAATACAATTGTATTCAGTGCTGACTGCAGATATTAGGTACTGTATGGACGCTGAATATAAGTATATATAATATATAAATATTTATAAATACTTAAATACATAGAAAACACCCATGACTCAGGAACAAATATCCATGCTCATCACACGAATAAATGCCCTTACCAGGATTTGAACCCGAGACCATCGGCTTCATAGGCAGGGTCACTACCCACTAGGCCAGATCGGTCGTCAAAATGCTTTTAGTCATTTCGAAATATATCTCTTACCGATACCGAGTACCGAGTTTAACTACATTAATACAATTGCAATTTTTCTTGTTATACCTAAGTTTTTTTTTCCACGTTGACGTTTACGATCAATATGACGCATTTAACGACATATCGTAGATAGAGTAATTTTCCAGAAGCATGTGTATAAAGTGGACACGCTTTTTTTTAGACATTATTTATATAGGTCAACTATATCACCTATGGAACTTTAAAATTATTTACAAAATATAGTATGGCATGAATAAATAATCAAAATATTGATTGACATCATTTATCAAAAGATGACTGTTATAGCGGCACCAGCGCAACAATTGGTGTATTTTTCTTGGAACGATTTTAGTATGAGTGTGGATCTGACGTACGATATGGTATATCTCATGTTCAAAATTAACAGATACCAAAATAATCATATTCAAATTTAAGCGATGATTCCGTTTTGGCAATATCATAAAAAATGCATTAGAAATTCAGTAGTGCTGTCCATTTGTTAAATTGACACTACATTACCATAACGAAAGTTAAGAAGCTGGGTAGAAACTAGAATTCCAAATATTGCAAAAATGTTTGAGATAATTGGACCATTTTTTAAAGTGCTCGAGTTAGAACTAGTTTTATAACAATCTACTCGTAATGGCAATGCAATGGCTGAACGAGTAGATCATTTCAGATCAGACCCTTACCAAACTCTGTGCTTATATATTATATTTATACCATCGCCGACACAGTTAATTGACCATTCTTGAACTTTATTGCAACGATTTAATGTTAGTATTATATGTTACTGTTAATTATCGAATGTATTAACATATCAAATAAAGCCAAGAATCATTGATTGATAGCATCTACGTGTATATATATTCATGCTATCATATCCTATACAATATAGACCGGAACAAAATACTACAGTTTTAATTTTCTTCAAACAAGGATTGTATGTATGTATATATAAACTCTTTATTAAACAAAACACATAAAAACAAATATGGTACAGGATAGGCAGATTGTAGTTTTATATTAAAGTAAATTATCGGAGACTGCTACATTCTAAATGCCACTGGAGAAGCACTAACGACGTCGTCGTGACATAGCCGATGCGTCGATAATTCTTTCGTCGAAGCCATAATAATACAGGTCATCCTTGGATAGGTTTTCAGAATAAAGATTATAGTGGGAGGAAAAATGATATATTTAACATTGTTATGAGTGATTTGCGTAGCAGCCAACACGTGCCCGACGCGGGTCCGGTGCAGAGAACTCTAGGGAAGTCTTACCAGTGTAAACAGGGATTTTGTTTTATTCAAAGATACGTCATAACACTAATAACCGTTTATACTAGCAATAACATCCAGAGATTATCATAACATGCTTCTATTTGTGTTATTTATAAGATATTTGAAGTTTTATAAAATTAGGAACGTATATACAATAGTGGCAATTTAGACTTATTTTTAATAAAGAGCAGTTAATTTAGACTATTGTATTTGAAAGACGAAAGCAGGTTGAAGTAACACATTTATTAATAGGCTTAGATCGAACGTAGTACTAGGTACGAAACAGAATCTGTGCGCGAATATTCTAGCCTGGCACTGGCCCTTAGTGTAGGTAGCGAAATCACCAGCTGCTAAATAGCGAGTTAGTGAGCCAAAATGTAATTAGTACACGCTTTTGGCGATAGGAAACAATCTAATAAACCTTTTTATTCCAGGGCTAAACAGACAATAGCTTTAATTCAAGTGCAATGAACTAATGATTCAATCGAACGACAACCTCGCATTGTAAATTGACATACTAAAGTTAATAGGCTGGTGAACTGTTGGTATGTTTGATAAAACTTTGGGTCTTAAGTTTCGCCACAATATAATAATAGCTATTTAGATCTTTCGTTGAAGACACTAAAGAAAGGCACTTATTTACACGTACCTACATAAATTACGTGAACAATGCGCGTATCCGATTCCGCATGCGTTTAGCTAGCGGTGAAACGAAACTCTCGTATTTGTCGGGAACCGCGGTAAAAATGTCTTCTTAAAGAAATGTTCTCACCGCACCGGATCTAAGGCTTGCCTGCGCATTGTATAATACGTAATATTATAAGTCAATATCTTTGAGTAGGAGTTAACTTCCGAAAGCTCCGAGCGCTTTGTATGTTCTTATTAAAAAAAAAAAACAAAATTCAAAAATTTATTCTGTAAGTAGGCCTCAAGGGTTCTTTTACAAGTCAATACATCATATAATGACATGAAAAATACATAACAACATTTATAAATACAACAGCCAATACCTGGGTAAACATTACATTATAATAATCTTAAAATAAATAATTACTACAATACAATAGAGATGTATAGTCTCTATGTTTAAAAATACTAAATTATCTTTGTTTCACAGTGATACCATGTAATTACGTACAATGCAATTTATATTACTTAATTTGTGTAATAAATAAACATTTTATTTGGGAGTACATGATGGCATATCCGAAAGAAACCATGCGACTCCCTTTTATGTAAATGCTTTCGTTACTATTATGTTTTTTAAAGGTTTTTTTAAATTGCTTTTTCATTTACTAAGGTTTCGGCAATTATAACTAGGTGTAGGTATATTGGTGTTCAATACAGAGTGATAAAAGCCTGTTGAACCGCTGTAGGCCGCACATGAATATAAATCACGTCGCAACTGTAGACTCATTAAACATTCATTGTTTACCCGGCCGTTATTAGCATATTAGGGACTCACTTGCATACAACTGAGTGCACAGACACATTGGCTTATATAAACACAATTTATGAATATTTATTAAAAATATATACACGGAAATTGGTAAGTATCAAATGATCAGGGTATGAAAGAGCCTTTACAATTTTTTATAAGATTTTCGGGTAAATTATGAACTTTGAAATAGACAACTATTTGATACTAAACTAAATAAAAGTACTTAAAGAATTATGATATATATCTAACCGTTTTATATAAAATATTTCTATACTAAATTATATTATGCAAAAACCCTTAAATGGAAAAAAAACCTTAATATCTCGCATAATTTGATCATGGTGTTCTTTTTAGATGAACAATCTTAACTGTTGTTTTGCATAATATGCAGATTAATTATACTTAAATTAAAAATCCTTACAGTAACAGTTGAGAACCTGCGACAGCTACAGGTAATCTATGTCGCGGGTTCTAAATTGTTACCTAATACTGCCTTTAGGCGGGGCAAGACGGGTTCGTATTAAACCAGTTGAGTTTTAGGCCAAAATCTGAGTAAGTATGACTCTAATGTTGCCAGTTTCTATTTAATTCTGATTCTGAGTAAGTTCGATAATGTATAGAGCATTTTATTAGTTATCCAAGTTCCTAAGATGTCAGGTTATTAAGATCTCAAATTCCTAGCTCTTCAGATTCTCATAATGCCGGATTCTGAGTAGGTCAGAAAATAACATAACCATTGTGACATTGTCATTAAGAACTATCTATTAATTACTTTATCATATTTAATCTTAAAGTGGCCAGTATCTCAGATATCTGCTGATTGTACCTGGCCTTTTCGAAATTAAATATACATAAAATCTGTCCTAATAAGAAAGCGTTATTTCCAGAATTCATCATTAAAAGAATCTGCTTAATATTTTAATCGAATCGTTGCTAATCGGATGAGATAAGAAACTGCATAAATCCGATCCCAACTTATTACCAATCAGACGTATTACTGTCATGTCACGGGACCATATACGAATCTGACCTACTCAGAAATTGTTTTAAAAAGAAAGTGACTTCTATATCATAAGTCGTATGTCGATATTGTTTTGTTCAGAAAGGTACCTATGGCGAATCTGGCCTCTACAGAGTCGGGCTTACTCAGATTCGGGCCCAAAAACGAAACTGTCTCAATACGAATCTGCCCTGGCCCGCCTAAAGGTAATACTGTCTATAAGGTTATGAACAGAGCCCGTACTTTTCATGCCGTTGACAGAAAAATGACGTCACGCTACATAGAGTATGATTCCAATTAATATTTTCGTAATAATTAATCATTTATCAACCTCTTTACGTAAGTTATACATATACTTGACAATGAGTACAGAAACGTCTAACTAACTTTCACCTTATTGTCACTCAAATAAATAATAGATTATTAATTTATTAAATAATACATATTTTTGATTTTTAACAGCGTAACAAGCTTTTATTCTCGTAACAAGTATTTATTTTGATACCCGTCAATAAGTAAGTTATCTAAATTTGTAGTATTGTAAAACAACTCCCTGTATGTTAAATTACGTCATTTTTGCGTCAACGGCATGAAAAGAACGGGCCCTGTACCCCTAGTGTAAATTTTATCGACATCATAACGTGACGAACGCGTTTGCGTTAAGTCTCATTTTGTATAGGATTTTGAGTTTCCAAAACGTCCCGCTTGGCGCGCTCTTTCTAAATCCAATACAAAATGAGACTAAACGCAAACGCGTACGTCACGTTTCAAAATCGAATTTATTTACACTAGGGGTACAGGTTATGAAACTGCCAGGACTCTTCATTTTTTAATTTTTTTCTTAGTATGCTTTTAAGTACTTGTGAGATTTTAAGTAAGTAAGTGAATATTCTTTATTGCACCAATAATTATACAGTTTACTTACATGTAAAACTACAAATAAATTTTAAAGATTTTACAATAGGATGAATAGTTTACAAATATTTCAGCGTTTATTTTACTTCAAATATATTCTTCTGTCCATTAAGAAAACTGGCTTTTTCACGGTAGTCTTGAACTTGATTATTGAGGAGTATAAATCTCAAGCCCGAGGTTGAGGTCATCGGTTCAATAAGTTGTGAGTCAAGCATCGCATGTGGCGGTCACTCTTGACTTTTTCCTGATCTACCTGGCACGCGATACATGGAACATGAAAAAACCTTTAAAACCTTCACCTTCGTCACGAAATTGACTTCCGCTAAAAAAGTCAGTTAAACCTGTTAGAAAAACTGAAAATCATTTTACGGGTTTCTTGTCTCGCTTACAGTTCCTACTTCGTGTATTGCCCTGAACCGGTTTTGTAAAAATAATATTAGTTTGAAAACAACGAGACTATTTAAAATATACTGTTACCTATTGTTATCATACTCGTACTTATCCTGTAAGTAAGGCCAGTCAGGCAAATGGGGGGAAGTGCCCTCATGGGGCACCGTGTACTAGGGAAAATGCGATCACGGTGGCATTGGCAGTGCTGTAACCCTTACACCATATAAAGGTATGGTCACCCACTCGGCTTTACTGCAAATACAAAAAAAAAACTTACAAAAATATTGTTTTAACTTAAACAAGTATAAGTGCAAACAAACAGTGGGCAGGTACCTATCTAATGTAAACGGTGTAGGTGTCCTATATATTATACTACTCTTTGAGTGTAAGTCTAGGTTAGAAATCGACTTATACTATATAATATACCTATATTATAAACTGTGTACATTAGACGGATACCACAGGCTTAACGCGACTTGCTGTAAGGTAATCGCTGTTATGTCATAAAACGTAATAGACTTGAGTAAGGTAGTCCACAAGCAAACCATACAGGGTGAAATTGTTATGTTTGACCATACGCTGAGGGTATATGGGTCAACTCTACTTTAACTATAGGGCCAGCCACGAAATTGCGAAAAAAAAAAATTCAGCTGTTCCATAGAAAATATTGGCATGTGATTCACCATAATGCATGAGACATACCTAGAGAGATAGTAAAAGTTGTTCAGTGTGACCTAATATTCACACCTCAGAGTATGGTCAAACATAACAATTTCACCCTGTATTATTAGTTATAGGTATGTACAATTACATGTTTCAAATATGATATTATCTATTTAGTTTCATATTTAATTTATACTTTTATAATTTAAGGCGATGGTGGTGCGCTGTGTTATTTTAGTGGCTTGTGCCATTTAAAATCAGACACTTTGCTTTGAATAATAGGCCATGTACTTGGTAGCCGATTGAAAGGACTGGCCATGATTTTGCCGTCGATAAGTTATACGCTTTATTATTAGATCGCTGATTAAATTGGCATTTGTTTCCAGTGAAGCATGAAGATAGACTTGAAACAAAATTACTTGTGTTTTTCGTGGCAGCGCTCAATGTAATTCAAAACCTTTTAAATCCAGAAACAGCTGACATTATGTTTGTATAATTAAATGATTTTAAAAGTAGTTCTTTATGCATTCAAGCACTGGATTGGCATATTGGACTTGTTCCAAATGTATATTTTCCTGTTCATGGCGATACCTACGATTCGGAAGGTACGTAAGTATGCGACTACTTTACAGTCCGGAAATGCCTTGATCCAAGACCAAAATGAGGCCGTTAACTCCCGAGGATACCTTGCTAAGCAGGGTCTTTAGGAGTAATAAGAAAGTCGACTACA
Organism: Cydia pomonella; assembly: GCF_033807575.1. Classification (NCBI taxonomy): domain Eukaryota; kingdom Metazoa; phylum Arthropoda; class Insecta; order Lepidoptera; family Tortricidae; genus Cydia; species Cydia pomonella. The sequence continues at coordinate 12,026,566 of NC_084707.1, forward strand.
ATTTGAATCTAACTTTAAGCATTTCTTTGTAAAGCTTTTTTAGTAGAGGCTATGGAAAAAAAAAATGATTATGCGCTGTGGAGTGCAAAATTTTGCTCTGTTAACCCGGTGTAACCATGCCCTAAGAAGAATCGGAAGAAACAATACTATCGTATACCTACAGCAGGCGGTAACGTTGCGGTTAGTGCAAGGCGACACCTGCTTATTTGTTTAAGTATTACTTAATTCCACTCAATGGTAATCAAACACGATCAAGTACATAGTTAATAAATTTTTATTGATACGTGGGCAATATTGAAAGTTCTTATAATGAGCCACTTAGAGATGACGCAGTGAAATAAAACGTTTATTGATTAAAAATAGGTAAGTATAACTCTTTATCTGTTTTTCGAGGTACATTGTATTTGAAAATTTGTCGACCGTTTTTAAATTTTTACTGGTAAAAAATCGTATTAGAATTTTATACGACTTTCGATGTGCCCTCAGTCGACAACAAGTTTATATCAGGCTTTTTAACTTTTATACTACAATGAAGCTCAGTTCTTGTGCGTCTATTTGTGGTTTATACATTTAGTTGCTTATTTCTTAGTCTTACGTATGATAATCTAGAAACAAGTCCTCCAATAGTGATTGTCCAAAATAAAATTGCTGCTGTGTGCTTTTAATAATCATTCAGACAATTTCAGGTATCCAAGTGAGTCAAGTAAAAAAAAAATGCTCATGTATATTCCAGATAATGAACTTAACGATACCCTAAAAGCTCGATGCAAAATCCCTGATGGCTGAAATTTTTATACAAAGAGTGCCTCTAGAAAAATGGGCCTTGCACTTTTCACGATAAAGAAAATAATAATTATTATTTTAAAGAAAATATGAACGGAGTGTTAGCAAGGATTAAGAAATAGAAATATAAAATAAAATGTTACATACCTACTGCAGTTTTTGAGATTATAAAAACTTTCAGTATGACCTAAGTAGTATTTCTTATCACAAAATGAAACTTATACTTAATAGATTGTCATGTTTCAATTTATTATTTAAATACTTTTGTAAGTATGTAATAGATAAAGATAACAGAACTTATTTAATAGTAGCAAGGCATCCATAGAACGCAATTTCTACTGGCTCGCATTCTTAGGATACCACCTTTGACGGAAATCTGTGTGAAACAGGCTCTGAGTTACCGAAAGATATTTTCATACGCTATGTCGCCGGTCGGTAGCCATAGTGGGTGTGGTCAGAGACTGACCAGCGATTAATGTGTTAAAATAAAAGCTTTTTAATAAATGGCACTTGTCAAGCGTGGTTAGGTAAATAAGTTTTGTCGAGTAGACAGAAGCAGTTGCGTACATACGTCACCAACTGGAAAGAATTTTGTTTATTACTTTCGTTTTTTTCTTCTAAATTACTTTACTTTTTTATTTATTCAGCATCTATTCAAAGATAAATTGGGTATAAAAACCATGGCTCACACTGTAGTCCATAATAATTACCTTCTTGGGAATCTTGGGATATGCTGTTGCATTGCCCTGCTTAGCAGAGGCGTAGATGAGATTGAGCCGAAATTGATTGAAATGGTGTTAATATTTTTAAAATAACGAAGTCGAAAGCGGAGACCATTTTGTAATAAATAACAAATAAATGCCTAATGTATGGTGATGCATTAATAAACAAAATGGTTAATCTATATATATACAAAAATGATAAAGGCGTGTGTCCTGATTGACTGACTGATTCATCATCGCACAACTGAAACAACAATAGCTAGAAAGTTGAAATTTGCACATTAAGTTGCATTTATGTATAAAGTGTACAAAAGATAAGAAGCGATATTATTATAAGCTAGAAACTTGAAACTTCGTGTAAAGGTGTTATATTAAAATAGAAAAAAAGCGATGTTTTCACTCATCATTTTTAGAAATTCATCCTCCAAGGGCGTTGAAAGAAGAATGAATGTTAATATGGGGATTTTTTTTAAATTATAGCTAGGAACTCGAAATTTCGTATACATAAAATAGAAGAAAATTAATTTAAGCGTTAAAAAAAATAAGCGTTTTAGGAAATTCATCCCCTAAGTTGAGGGGGATGAAATTTTGTATCGGAATCAAGTTTTATATTAGGTTGAGAACTTAAAACATCGTAATAAGACATCACATGAAATACGAGAAAAGTAATTTCAGCGTTTTTGAAAATTTATCCCCCACTAGGTACCCTATTAAAAGGGGTAGAAAGTTTGTAACGAACACAATTGAGTAGGGAGGGAAATTCGGAGGAAGAAACACTCAATATGAGATAGGCTGCGTTGACTGCTTACCATCAGGCAGGCCCTATGCTTGTTTGCCACCGTCGTGGTATATAAAGGTAGAAAAAAAATGAAGTGCTTTTGAAAACTCATTCATTGGCTTCACTCAGTGGCTCATTATAAGAACTCTTTATAGGGGTAAAAAGGTTAAAAAGGGGTTGAAATTAAAGAGTGTATCGGGTAATAATAAATCCACGCAAACGAAGTCGTGGGCAACAGCTAGTAAAACATAAAACTAGCAATAGATTTTTTGTTACTGTTATTGAAACTATCCTTGGCAGAGTATCGGTTTATGCTGTAACGCGGGGATGCGAGTCGTGAGACATTTGCGTCAGTGGCTACTGATTTGCGATAGCAAGACGTTAATAATATAAAACAAAACAATGTATGTAACATATGGCAGGTAATTCATGTTTTAATTTTATTTAATAAGTGTGACATGCCGTTGGCGATACAATAATAGCATTTAGGAGGTTTGTCACCACGACGTGTGCACGTGGCGGTTCATTGTTCATTGGAGACAAAGAATAAAAAAGTTGCTTGAGTGGCCTTGCCCCTTGTAGCCATTGGGCCGGTGCGATCGCCTTGTTGAATCAATAGACTGTATAACAAATTTACTTGAACAAATTGGTTTATTGTTTGATTGGCATTGCAAATGTGCGCTTTATTTAATTCCATTTAAATACACTTACTTCCTTACTTAACTTTATTCTATTATACAAACGGCTATCGAAAACGTTGTCGACCTTTTATAGGAATGTGAGGATTAATAGTGATGACATATTAAGGACAAATAGAGGTCCGTAAGTAACCCTGGGAGCTAAGCATCAGAAACAGAATACGGGAGACTGTGGCATGGTTGTGCCAGAGGTTGGTGGTCACAGCAACCATAATATAGTATTTTATGCAACAGTTGTATAAGAAGGGTCAAAAAAGGCGAGTGGCGTGAGTTACAATGTGAGCCGGAGCCGAAGGCGTAGGCGAAAATTGTAAAGGAATACGCCACGAGAATTTTTTGACCTACTTATACAACGTTGCATACAATATTTTTCCTACGAGTCAACAAAAATAAATCTTAATTTAGGTAAACAAATTACAGCAAAAGTAAGACGCGCGAGCATACCTTGTTACGCGCCCGGCCCGCCCCGGGCCGCGGCCGGCTGGTCGGCGACACCTCCTCGTAACTCATGAGGCCCTGGTACTTGCTACTTGCTAAATTAATTTTTTGGACAGTTTTTCCTCAATTTTGGCCACCGTAGCCTACGGAGACTAACAAGCAACGCTGAGCGGTCTTCGTAGTCTATGGGTGTTGCTATATTACGGGTGTCACATGCCTGTTTCTGACTTATGAAGTAATTATTTTTACTATGCAACCAAATGAATATTTTGTAAGTTGGCATCAATGCACTTAGTTTAAAACTGTATTCGTTTTGGTTTTGTTAGGTTGGTAGCCATTAATCGCAGTAACGTTATAGCGTATAAAAGCACAAGAGCTTTTATGAGGAATAGACAATATAGACTTTTCTTGAAATCTTTTATGTATGTTCTTATATTCGTGTTAATGAATGCATAAATGACAGATAACAGTAGAGGAGTAGGAAAAACAATTAAACGAACGAATCAGTTCACTACCGGTGTCTAAAGATTGCAAGAGGCTTCTTTCTTTATGTAATATATAAGTCGATAAACTTTTTCGTTCGTTTAGTGGTCGTTTAGTATATGTATATGGTTGTATACCCGGCCTCCCCTACTACATACTAATGGGGAAAATACCTAATAGTGATATTATTAGGTTATTGCCATTAGTATATAAGATGAAGGTACGAGTGCTTACCCTCAGTTAGGCTAATTCGATCGAGATGACATTGCTCTGTGCTTTTTCTTTCCTATAAACAAATAACACATAATATCCCATTACATATTAAATCCTATATCCTCAACAAATTACAGGCGTAATTGAATTTTCGATATGTTTCCGATATGATAATGATCTGTCAGTGTAAAAAGCGATCAAAAACGTCACTTTTGATATTGACAGATCAGTAGATATCATATTGAAAACCGATCGAATAATTAAAATTCGAATACGCCTGTTAGTGGTTATAGCTACAAGCAACAAACATAAATACCGATTGACTCAAGTTAATGTAATGCACAAGAGCAGGTATACTCATAGGCAAAACATTTTTATTTTGTAAACCTATACGTCATACGTAGAAATATTGTTTGTTTTGAAACGCATAATCACGCACGGCGGCGTACAGTTTTGATCTTTAATGATCATAAAAATGTGCTGTTTATGTATTTTAAAAGTAAACGAATTACCCGTTGTAGCAATTAAGATTGGGCTACAGACTAGCTACAGATTAGCACATCATGCTCTCTGTGTAGGTATGTTGTTCATACTTCACGGTCGAATCTCCGCCTCATTGTCAAAAGGCTTATGGGCTCCGACGCGTACGTAATCTGAGTACAGTGACGTAAATCACAGCGAACGCTTCTCGAAGCGTGTCTTCGGCGCCCGCACTGCGCCGTTATGAGTGCTCAGTGAAAGTGGTCCGGCAACCCACGGGGTCGTCTCGCCGACACTCCCACCGTGCCTAAAAATCTCACATGTTAATTATTTGTTGACATGGGACCACTAATGATGGAAAATATTTTGGTTACATATATTGAATTTCTTTCATTGTCAACTGGCTGCGTAGGTAATATAAATCCAATAAACTTTGATGATGTGCGAGTTGGACTTATAAAGCAGCTTTAGAACATTAAAATTGATTTATTAACATTAGGCTTTTAGCACTACTTATCTGCAATCAAGAGCAGTAAAAATGGGTCATTTGTAAGACATTTCCAAAACGGAAATCCTCCACACACACATACACTACTCACTGAGATGAATATACCATCCAACGGGATGCGTTTCATATTGCTAACTGTACTTAGTTCTGGGTCTTATTGCCAACACTGCAAATATAATAAAATAGATGATGCGTAATTAAGGTCAGAGCTTTCAGGGGCACTAATAATAAATTAGTGAATAAATACGATAGCTGCAGAGCAGGTTATATTTTCTGACATTGGAGGTTTAGGAAATATGGTAAAAACGTCCTCTGTGTTGACAGTTACTCGGCACCTAAATACTTTGAAATGAGTTCAGGAGCACGATTTTGATTTTTATTTCTTGTTTTCGCATAAAGTACCTTCTAATCTTGGAGGTTTAGGAAATATGATAAAAACGTCCTCAGTGTTGACAGTTACTCGGCACCTAAATACTTTGAAATTAGTTCAGGAGCACGATTCTGATTTTTATTTCTTGTTTTCGCATAAAGTACCTACTAATCTGGCTCTACTCTGTCTAAAGTGACATTTGTGGTCCAGAAATATCACATTTGACAACTGAAAGATCAAAACCATAATAGTTTCAGAACAATAAATTGAAATCCGAATCGGGCGCCAGATTAGTAGGTACTTTATGCGAAACAAGACGAGTCATTTGTGTTATTGAATACGATTAGACAACAAGAATACATTAACAATTTTAAAGATCGAACCAAATTTATATTACAATTAACACTACGGAGAGAGTTGTCATTTTTACTTTGACTCAAAGCTCGGGCGGGTTGGATTGAGAAATTGTTTGGTATTAACAAATAGATCTTTACAAATGTGCCAGCTTAATCAAATGATCGCTGCAAAGATAAAAATGACTAACGTGTCATGAAACTACTCAATGTCAATGTGTAAGGCGTTTGTCACATTGGTTAGGTACATTGTGATACAAGTAACAAATGAATAATCATCTGATGAATTTGTTTTACTAGGAGAATTTTAGAAAGTACCATCTTTAAAGAGTCTCCGGAAAACTCAGCCGAATTTCACCTTCCCATACAAACGGAGTTTCGTTCTTATGTTAAAACTACGTGTTGGATTGTATACATATAGTACATAAACTAATTACATCACTAGATATACCTTATTTTAGTGTAAGTACAAAGTTTCAGTTTCAGAGCAATCTAGCTAGTCGTTTTAAAATGAGAGCGTAACTACGTTTGATGGAGAACTGAGCTTGCTGGGTACCCTTAAGAGGCTGTCAACACCCAATGTCCTTGAAATTGATGTTACTTAAACAGTTTTTTAAGAAAGACTATTTGTTTTAGTCACGTAAGAAAAATATATGTTCATATTAATTATATTTCAATGACCGTGGTTGTACTCGATACATGATTGAACAAAATCGGTTCGATAGAAAATAATTGCAAAGATTGGTCTTAAAATCACAATTAAACGGTTCTATGTCTTTATTGTTTTGACTTATGGCTCTGCAATTAAAATCACAATTTCAAAACATTTATATCTAAACCGCTATTGAGTAAAATATTACACTAATAATCCACTTTTTTTTATTTAAATATTTTTCTTATTATACCGTTGCCCAGGCCCAGTAACATGCGACAGTGCTATCTCATTTACTCCGATACAAATAGACAGTGTGCGCGCTTTAGGTATTGACAGCCTCTTAAGTGGATGCTTAATTTAATTTTTTATTTTTGGTTAGGAAAAATGAAGGATTTTTAAGTACTGGCAGTTACAAAGAAAAAGGTACGTAAAAAAAAAGGTAAAGGTGTAGGTAGGTAAGGTCGTCATTTATCGATGTGTGGTGCGGTTAAATTTGTTCATGAATGATTAGTGTTACTGTTTTAAAGAATTACTTTTATTTGGCTTCTTCCCGAGAAATTGAATACTTATTACGTTATCTTATAATTTGCTTTAGTATTGCATTACGTAGCTAATTGAACACTTTTAGATATACATAAACAGCAATATTATTGCTGAAATAAAAACCGCAAGCAATAGCAAATAAGCAAATTATCTGGGTGGGTTTTACGGATAATTTTTTTTTATCAGTTGATTTTCATCAAATGCATCTCGTCAGGATCAGAAATAATCGAAATCAATGACCTTTAGTCAATGTTTTCTTTGGAACGTTTCGTTGAGCCATCATTAGGTAGTTAAATTCAAATCTCAAATGCGTGTTAAGGTCTGCTCAACTTTATTTACTGAATGTCTAAATTATGTTTAAGGCCCCGTAGGATCATGCTCTTCTTCTCTTTTCTCACTGAGCGTAAGCGTGAGCGAGATGGATGTACGTGATCGTGATCGAAGATATCATGTTTTTGAATTTTAATTTGCTGTAAGTTTAAAATAAACAAAAAGGAATCGCTGAGTTACAAATTTTAAAAAGTGCGTTTTTGACGTATGCTCGTGATTTTTAGGGTTCCGTACCCAAAGGGTAAAACGGGAGCCTATTACTAAGATTCAGCTGTCCGTCTGTCCATCTGTCCTTCTGTTACCAGGCTGAATCTCATGAACCGTGATAGTTAGACAGTTGAAATTTTCACAGATGATGTATTTCTATTGCCGCTATAACAACAGATACTAAAAAACAGAGAAAAATAAATATTTATGGAGGCTCCGATACAGCAAACGTGATTTTTTTGCCGTTTTTATACATAATTGTACGGAACCCTGCGTGTGCGAGTCCGACTCGCACTTGGCCGGTTTTTCTATCGAGCGAAAGTCAAAAAATCAGGATTCGCAACGCTGAAGTCCTTAGAGGAAATTCTCAAGAAAGCTAATTAAATTTTTGGCAACTGTATTGTTATCTAAAAAAGCGGTACGATTTTTCGAAAACCCCGCTGTTTGAACCTACGGCACCTTAAATATATTTTTTCTAAAAACGAAAAATAGGGCAAGGAGATTAAACATATTCATTTGTTAACGGTTCATATGTAAAGCGAATGGTTTGCGCAAGGGCTATCGAACAGGGCGCTATCATTCTCATCGTTTACTGGCCTATCTGAGGCGAAGCTGTAAGGTATAATCTCGATTACAAATAGCTGTTACTGATGTTGACGTCCAATTTATGCTGGTTTTTCTGAGGCTAGCGTTCTGCGAAGGGGAGTGTATATATGGCTAGTAATATGGAATCTTACGACACACTCGCGTCACGGGATCTCGAATTAACAAGTGTTACGCAAAATTTACACTCGGTTAAGAATACCGATGATATTGGGTTAGCAGGCCTTCGGGTTTGATACTGTGTATCTGGCAACAAAATTTATACATTCGTTAAGTCTTAATGTTATTGTTAAGTATAAATACGTGTAAGCAATGTGGTTTTGATCCGTGACAACAAAACAAAACCACATATAGAAATAATTGTTAAGTTATATAAACAATCAAATAAGTAAGTTGTAGGAAGTTGTAAATAAATAAACCAGTTAATTACCTACTTGTCGATAACATCGCCAAGTATTAGTGTAACCGTTGTAAATACTATTAAGTGTTTAAATTGTACCTACATGAAAGTGAGTTTTAACATCATTTGTAACCAGGTAGATCACTAACTAGTTAGCTAATAGCCACTAAAGTTCATCGAACGGACGGTCGCTTACTCCTAGATTATAATTAGGTCACTGTATAATAATTGTTTTTGCAAATGTTACTGAAATAAACCTCCATAATAATGTGGGCTAAAATTAATAAATCGCTTAGGTCTTAATTGGCTTTATCGTTAATTTGATTGAGCTCATTTGTTCCAGTCACTGTAGAGGTTAATACACAGGTCAAACGATCTAGACAACTGGTGATTTTGTATAAAAGTTTTTAGTTCTGTTTTTAACCGTCGAGAGGTCTCTATACGGATGGGGATTCTGTACAGGGATAGCGCCCAATTATCCAGTTTTACCACTCTGTTCGTGAATATTAAACTGTTCACTTTAGTTTCAAATAGCATTTGCATATAAATGGAACAAAACCGAAATACACCGTGTTGCTAAACAAGAGTAAACTTATCAGATGTCTAAGAATACCGCCGTGACTCACGCTTTATTGATAGGTAAAGAAAAGCCGCGTATTTCTTTCCTCTGAACTTTTTGTAGATACAATTTATTGCTACGTTTACGTATCGACCGATACGATACGAAACCTAACATCATTTTTTTAATTGCTACTCAATCGGTCTGCGAATCCTGGAATTGTTTTTTTTTTCTTTATTTTTACTTTGAGGCGGATACAATAAAGATCACTCGTACTGAGGTCATAAATTGATCACCTTCATTTAGTGTTTGTTAGTTTTATAGTCCATAAAATGAATCACTAAAACAATCAGCATTGTTTTTTACAGGCACGGGTACATTTGGACGGGTCTGCTTATGTCGCGACAAGGCCGCGGACGAGTACTTGGCTATGAAAATCCTGTCCATGGCAGACGTCATTCGCTTGAAGCAAGTGGACCATGTCATGAACGAGAAGAACATCCTCGCGGAGATCAACCACCCATTCATAGTAAATTTGTAAGTGCTTGTTCATTCGTTTTTATCAACCTTAAGTAGCTGCAACTCATGTGGAAAAGTTTCCAACAGCTGGCAGCATGACCCCACAAGTCGTTCGTTACTCCAATAAATGTAACGCTTGTATAGGCTGTCAAAAAATTAAACCGTGTCATGGGATATTTACATCTTCCTTTAATGTGTTCGCCGACTTCTATCTACGGAACAAGCTAGTTAACATGCTAAATCAGTGTCCATTTTTAGGGTTCCGTAGTCAATTAGGAACCCTTATATTTTCGCCATTTCTATCCGTCTGTCTATTCCTCCGAGGATTTGCTCCGTGATCGTTAGAGCTAGAAAGCTGTAATTTGGCATGGGTATATAAATCAATTATACCGATAATGTGTTAATAAAACAAAATTATATTTTCATATTCATGTCATGCATTGGCTCATCCCATGGTCAAATGTTAAGGTTATTTATGTATTCAAATTGTACCAAAACATTTGTTATTCTTCTGGTACTTGTAATTAAAGTACAATATAGAATTGCTATCATAAAATAAATCACTGCGTGCCACGTGTCACTTACCTACTGGGATGGATCTTAGGCGTTGAGCCAGACCGGCTTATTATATCTGTAAGGCTAAGATGGTCGGCTCTTTATCATTTGTCACCATGCCTGTCACGTTCTAACAAGTAAGTAAGCGCGAAAGTGACGGGCATATTGACAAGTGATAAAAATGGAACCATGCTGCCACCGCTGGATATAATATGCGGTGATGTTTAGCAGTGCGCTTTATAAGGCAAGCAGGTTATAAGTAATTAAATTGAGGCACTGCTTTCAATTAATTCAAACTCGTGTAGATGCTATGGTAGGTCAAAGACATTTAGATAAAAATATGTAATTATTTAAAAAAGTATAAGGTTATAAAATATAAGTAGTGTTGAAAAAAAATGCAATAAATGAGAAAAAGGAGCAAAATGTACAAAATAATTCCATGCTTGGACCCTTGATTATTTAAAAGAAATAGAAAATGATTTTATGATTATTTCTGTAATAATAGAAATTAGGCTTTTTATTTATTTATTATGAAAAGATTAATTATTACGCAGTCGTTTAAAAAGGTATGTCCCTAGATATGAAGTTATGCAAGACTGATGATTACCGGTCTTCCTGTGATTTTGTTCAAAGTAGCTAAGTCTATAATAAAGTAAAATCACCTGTTCTTGTAGCAGTAGTTTAATTGGAAATGAAATGTACAACACAACAACAATATTAAAACAAACAAGTCTACTATTAGGCCTAGGCCTAATCATGTATATCATCGTTGTGAGTTTATAGCGCCGAGCCTGAGCCAACTGCTTGCCGTGCCGTCACATTTCAATCGCATGCCTTGCTGATTGCGGTCTGGCAACTTATCGAACACACTTTTATTTGACATTACGTGCAGTGATCTATTATCATGCAATTGCGTACAAAGATTTCCTAAATAAACAAGCAGGGTTCAAAGGACATTACTTTAAATAGGTAGATATTTTGGCTCATTATTAAAGAAATCAATTGAGACTCGGGCCTTATTAGGCTGGACACAATATCTCACGTACGGTGGCTGTCTGAATGCTTTTACGCTACTGCACCGAGTACAGCATCCAACTACAGTAAGTTCCCTCTATAGTTAAATACGTAGCGATAGACACTTAGGCAGATTATAAATGTAAGACGGTGCGTAAAATAGAATATTTAATTTTCGCCTTTTACCAGTAAAGTAAACCCTTGTTATTCAAGTAGGCCTAGCAAAAAGCAATTTTAAATCGTCATATACAAATATCAGTATTTACATTGTAAAAATTAATCACAACAACTAATCTCATTCAAAAACACCTCTCACAGTTGCAATTTAAGTTGAATTATATTTTCTTTCTACAGCCACCGTGGCAATGATACCGTGGCAACGTGGCAACGTGGCATTCACCCAATAATTAAAAAAAATGTTTTAGTGAAATATCGTAACATAAGACATTTTATTTATATAATAACAAATAAATATTTAATTTATATCGTTTAATAATATTCTTGGATTTAATAAATGTGTAATGGCGAATAAAGTTTTTGGGAATCCAAACTCTGTGGTATGGACGTATGGATTACGTTCAGAAATAAATTTATAAAGTTGGAAAATTATAAGCACTAGTTCGCAAAAATCAACTTTGCGAACGCTAAACAGCTACGTAAAGTAGGACTTTCAGAGCAACTGTATTAAAAAAAAAAAACATGTTGTATTGCAGACGGTGGTGGACGCACGATGACTCGTGTATTTACATGCTGTTCGACTACGTGTCTGGTGGAGAGCTGTTCACATATCTGAGGAGTGCAGGACGCTTTAGCAATACTACTGGTAAGTCATTTGTCGTCTGTTGAGAATCCTGATGTTTTAGGTCTGTTATTAAACTATGATTTATGGCTTCCCGTACTCAGCTATATCTACAACACAAAATGTTTCGGGACAACAGATGCGAACGAAAAGTCATGTGATAATTACCATATATTATTTAAGTTGAATTAGCATTTTTTATTAACGATCATTAGTACGTCCCTAGGTGTCCCAGAAAGTGACATAAATCGAAATCGGCTGTTGCTCTGTCAGCTCGTTATCAGATAGTATAAGTAGTTTTAAAGATATTGCAATGTCAATTTTTTTTTTGGATTTTTACACCCGTGATACAAACACTCTTAATTTTATTATGTCTTTATTCTATTTCTATCACTACAAATGGTCCACAACAATAAAATTAACAGTTCTTTGTTACGCGGTAACGCGGACTAAAATGGGCATTGGGGTTGATTGTGTGAACTTATGAGCTACTCTGTCAGCCGTCTTTGTTTTGCCGTCGTATGTTTGGACACCTTGTTTAACGCTACATCCTTTAGATCATATTCATGGTAACGTCTTGAGAAACTGATGTCACTAAAGTTTTACTCACTATCTAGTTAAACTATAACTAGTCGCAGGAGTAAATTAACTAGGTAATTACGGGAAGTCATAATAACGCGGGCACTAATTTATTCATGTCCACTGACATTTGATTACGGCGATCAACCAGCGGCATGATTACTCTTACCGATTGCTCTAATTCGATATAAGTATGTACAGTCAGCATCAATGACACATGAAAGAATGCGTCAAAAGTATCTGCGACCCAGGAATACTTATCCAATAGAGATTAATCTCTACATTCATTGTTCTACATACAGATACATATCTTATTTTGTTAAACTGTTAGCGAATGGTAGATACTTTTGACGCGTCGTCTGATTCGCTACTTTTGATGCTGACTGTATATTTAGTATAAAAAGTAGATCTAGTTATAAAGGTAGATAAAAATCTGAAAATATTGATTCAATAAAAATGAGGTTGATATGATATCAAAGTATTTTTTTTGTGTGGAATATTACCCAAGTAAATAAATTAGACGAAACATAATATATATATAAATAAATGCTGGATTTACGCCAAAGTAATGTTACGTTGAATGTCCAGCTCCGTGGCCCGTGCAGCCACACACGATGCGATGATTGATATTGCAGATATAGACTAATTTCTAGTTGCATTGTTAGACTAGAATTTAACTAAATCATTTAAATATCCAATTCAATAATATAAAATAATATAGATTAAAATAAAAAAAATTAATACTGCAATTTATCATTATAAAATAAACTAAACTTAACTAATAAAATTTTTATAAGATTAAATTATGACATGGGAATACACGTTAATTAAAATTATATAATATATAAAAATGCAAGCAAATAAATGTTGGTACAAAATTTTGAAATTTAATACATATTTTAAATAAGGGTTGTGGCAGTCAGTAAGTAAATGTGGCGAGTAAAATGTCCTTTACTACAAGATAGTTGAAAGATTATTGACACCGGGTTTGTTTATGCCAAGTGTCTTGAATATTACTTTTCCTTGTTTTCCGATGTTTACTCTCTGTAATATTCGATCTAAACAACTTTAAATGATAATATATAAGTCACAATAAAAAACGAAATATCACAAGTCAAATATAATTTGTTTGCAGTGACGCTTTCTTTGACGTCATAGTTTTCACCTCGTGCCAGTAGATACGTCTTATCCGCAGATCTAAGCTTAGTTTCGATAGTCGGAGTTGGCTCTCAAATGTACATTTCAGTCTAGTAATTGGCGCCTTTTGGCATGACAACGCAAATGGTTTAATGGCCGTAGTAATTTGCGTTTCAAATGCAGCGTGTACTGCGAATACAGTGTGTAAGTTTAGATATAGTTGCACTTGATATTAAATATAGATATGTATTATAACTTAGTATTCATGCAACTATAGTATAGTAACTCAGGAGGTAAATAATGAATTAACCCAGATATAGAGTCAGACCAAGACAAGTCTTCAACGATTTTGATAGCACACGTAGTGTAAGTGTTATTTTAAACGTCTAATTTCTATGAAATTATGACTTATAAATAACACTTGGACTGCGTGTGCTATCAAAATCATTGCAGACTTGTCTTGGTCTGACTCTAATTATTATATTTCATTCACACTTAATCCTTGGTTGCCTGCGGTGTATTCACGCCACTACACATTTGTTTTAATATTTCTAAACTGCGTCTATGTGTGTAGTGAGCATCAAGAGTACCTAATTGATGAACCAATGCGCCGAAAGTGTCTGACACCCCATTAGTTTTACAAATAGAGCTACAATTCGCCTTCATGTACCCACATATGCCACAATGTATGTAATTGTATTATATAGGTATAGAGACATATCGCATTTTTTAAAATGGTTGGCTTGGCTAAAATGGTAAATATTTTTGATGCATAATCTCATTGGCTGCTATTAATGCTGACTGGGTGTATCCAGTAGTGAGGAAATGTTTTAAAGAAAAATTTGGGTATAAAGTTACTACCTAATTCATTAATTAATATAAATGTATTATCATCCTCCTAATACTAGTCTTATCCTAGTATTAAAAACGTTTTTAACAAATAAATGGAAAATTATCTTAACGAATGATTGCTTCATAATTGAAACGTCTTAAATAATCAGTTCGTGATTGACGCAATTAACTTCACGCTACACCTAGTTATGCTTCTAACGCGTTTTAAACCATTCCACCAAACAAACATTAATCAGTTCGTTTGTGTCTGTATTTCTGGAGAAAGGACATGAATGTCAAAGCGTACAGAAATAGTCGGTCAGTGACGCGGGCACTGCCATTGGGTGTTGAGAGGATTGTCGTTGTTTGTGCGTTTTTGTCGGCGATTTCCATAGTAGTTTGTCGGCAGGGAAGTAAACTGGCGATCACACAATATGTCTGATCCGTGCCGTCGCCAGACAACGTGACGCCCGCGTGCGTCCTGCTCTCATTCCAATATTGTCCGTAGACTTGCCTCGTGCAGCTGGTATTTTTACTCTTGTATCCAACGCAATTTTTTGAACCACGAGTAGGGTTCATTAACGCTTAGTGAAATGTAATGTATATAGCAGGGGTCACCAAATGGCGGACCGCGGTCTGTATATTATTTTTTTACTTATTTAATAAACTCAAGTAAAAACGGACCACAATGGTCATTTTATTTTAAAAACTGGACCCCTGTAGAAACTAATTGGTGACCCCTAATAGTGTATATGTATGTAGTGAAATAAATGTAATGTTATGCCTCGATAAAGTAGTTGGACAGAGATTTATTTATGAAATTTTCGCATCTGAATCATATGACGATAACACTATTTCTCTATAAGAAGGTATAAAATCAAAATATATATTATATTAAATAAAAACTATCTATCAATTTCAAACCAAACAAACGTCTTACGCATGAAATTTCTTTCTAAATATAATTTTGTTCATAAGCTTTTTATTCATTGACTGAGCTGTAATTAAAAATAAAACAACGCAACCTTTTCATAATCGGCCTATGGTCTCTATCATTAGATAAAGTGATTTTACCATAAGTTACGTAGGTATGCAAAAACTTATAAGATTTGATTACAGACACAGGAAACAGTAGGTAATTAAAAACCTATAAAAAGCGAATGTATGGAATATGGGTTTATGTTTTGAACCTTATGTTAAAATTCAAAGCAAATATGTATAAGTTCTAGAGTGTATTATTACATATTGGACTATTTGCAGCATTCCATGGAATTGTCTACCATTGTCCCGTACAAACGCAAATGATCTGAAGATTTGCAGCCATAGGAGTTTCTTATTCTTTGACTTGGTTAAAAATAAGACGAGACAAATTGAAAAAGAATCATCGGCTTCAACCGCCGAAAAAACAGTTCTAAGACACGAAATAATATGCGCTAGTACCGTTGCCATCAGATATTTGGGAGCACCCGGGCCGCTCCGATATATCTGATGGTGACTGTACGGGACAGCCCGTGGAATGCTTCATTTGGTAGTCCAATATGGACTACGATTTACTTCAATATGACTAACATACCCCAAAACTTGTTTCATGAGGAAACAAGTTTTGGGCTATGTTTCCCATTAGTTATTTGTATACAGTCCCCGGGTAATAGTTGAACAAGTACAAATTCAATTCGTATTTTTAACTCTTATAGGAAAAAATAAAATTACCCTAGATCTTACGAGGATAACGTATTTGTGTCCCTTTTATTTCTCGGTGTATTTTATTTATTCGCTATTTTTACAATAGTTAATATCCTACTAATTTACACCTAGCTTGTTGGAAATTTGAGTTTTACATGACATCCTGGAGACATATTTAGAGCAGCGGATTAGTTCTAATATAGGAAACAAGTCATCATCGCCTATTATGATGCATCGTGTCGGTTGAATGATCTTGGGCTGGTGAGGTCATGCGCAGGCGGCGCGGATGAGGCGCCGAAGCCTGCGCGGTTCCGCGATCACGCCGCGCGCCGTGCCGTGCGCACTCGCCCACTAACTTCTTTATGTCCTCCTTTTGTCTCGGTTCCAACAAGACCTCGCTAATTTATTGCGACAACACAAAAACAATACTAGACGACTTCTCAGATAGGTTAAATACACCGACCGAGTAATAAATTGGTGTGTTGATTTCGCGGTGATTTTTAAATACTGGCATTAAATCAAACTATGAAAATTAAATCGAAATTTGAAAGCCCGGACGTATTTATTCTGAATATGTTCTAGTTTCAAGATATATAAAATATTAAATCACCCTACTTTAACACGATTAGAATTGTGTTCCTTGTATCAAGAGGCCATAGGTATTTAGACACGCAATGTATATACAATGTATTTAAGTACTTTGTGTATCGAACTTACTTTTAAATTCTATTTTATCGTAGAAAATATGTAGTTCAAACTATCACCATCACATGACGTTTTACATATATCTAAACTATTTGGGTGAATACGAATTTTCTATATCTATTTAGCAATAAATTTCTGCTTCGAGTTTCAGGCGTCAATAAATTAAATCCAAATAGTTCGTCTGTACAACCGGCGTAAAGTAAATAATCCGCTGTATTGATGCTACCGCAAAAGTGACAGAGCTTTCCTGTGGCACTGTCGTGTCGGGCCGACAGTAATACTAATAATACTGGTGACGGCAACACTCGCTCCAGTGCTGACTTCTAACACCCAAAATAAAAATGATTTCTTCATACTCTCACTATTACACCGACTAGCTAGCCAATTTTTTACGATTTATTAAAATCCCACATATCTGAACTGTGATAATAGTTCACGTTCAGAAAACAATAAATCTCTCTGTCCGTCAGATACAGGAAAAGTACAAGACTATTATTTATAGCGATGACTGTAGAATGTTTCCATTAAGTAATTTGATATTGGAAAGGTTTAAATGAAACAAAAGATTACGAAGTTAAAGGTCAAGCGAAAGACACGCTTTCTAATTTTATTGACGGGTTTCACAGTCATCGTTTTTGGATTGATGATGCTACGCATCATAATATTTATGACCTTATAATTCATGCTGATAGATATGCCACCTTCGGACATATTACGAGAATGTCTAGGTTGTGAAAGGACTTTTCGTTGAATTTGTATGTTAAAAGTACCTATATATGTATATATTATCTATACAGACTTCTAGGCGTCCGTGAGATATTAAGACCAGTTTTTGGATATATATTCTAATTTCCGGTTTCACGTAGCATCAGAGAAAGGTGCTACATATGAAAGTGGTTCAAATCTGTAATTAATAAAGTAAACGAAGACTTTTTCTGTATCATTTGAATTTATTGCCCGTTGATTAATGGATACCCAATTTTTTCCTTTATGGGTCCATAAAGAAAGTCCATCTTGTTTATTACGTTAGTAGTATCAAATTTGAATGTAAATTTAATTCTTGCAGGTAATTTTTATGCCGCGGAGATAGTATCGGCTTTGGAGTATCTTCACGCGCGGAACATCGTGTACCGCGATCTGAAGCCCGAGAACCTGCTGCTGGCGAAGGATGGGCATTTGAAGATCACGGACTTCGGGTTCGCGAAAAAGCTCACGGACCGGACGTGGACGCTCTGCGGCACTCCGGAATATTTGGCGCCGGAAATCATACAGAGTAAAGGACATAATAAGGCTGTGGATTGGTGGGCGTTAGGTAAGGCTTCCTTATTTAAAACCTTTATTTTAAAACTAGGTATTTGTTGTTAGGGTAGTCGCATCGTTCCATTTCGAGTTCATGTCTATATAAACGAGTAAATACATATGTTTTCTTGGTTTTAAAGCGCGCGGTTGTTTTATGCAATAAACGCAGCGTTGAACGCATGCGTTAACAAAATGTAGGAAAAATGACAATGCGCTTACCGCTGCGTTTACCGCGTAAAACAATGTAGTGTCATTACATTATCTGATGTAAAATGGGTGTGCGGCAAGCGTATTCTATTGAACGCTGAGTTTATCGCATAAAACAATCGCGCGCTTAAGATTTGATTATCACTAGTCATTGTATTACTAATTAGTGTTATTGTATATAATATAACAAAAACATATATCTACCTACTTTAAAATAGCTCCATTAGCCGAGTACTTATCGCTAGAGAACGTGTCATTATAACAAGTTAACTGCTATCAACAGTCACGCGGCAGCAGCTGTTGTCCTATGCTACGGCTTTTTTTATCGCTTATCCTTTATTATTATTGAAATATATAGTTACCAATATAGTTTTAGCTTTATTTACTTAATTTTTAGGGTTCCGTAGCCAATAAAAGTAAATATTCTGGGGGATGGGTTTTCACTCCATATAACTAAAAGTAAAAAAAACCGGCCAAGAGCATGTCTGGCCTCGCTCAGTGTAGGGTTCCGTAGTTACTCTTCCACGTCACAATAAGCTAAACTGGAGCTTAAAGTATAGTAAATTGTTAACCAAGGGATGAAACGGTACCTTTCACGCGAATTAAACAAATAGGCAAATTTGCATAATCAGTACCTAATTAAAGTAAGTCTTTTTACTATAAAGGGGAAACTTTTTGCGATAACTCAAAATCAGCTAAACTGATCATGTCCGCTATAGTTTTCATTTAATGTCTTTCTTAAGCTCTATTTCCACGATTTTTTTCATATTTTTTGGACCTATGGTTCAAAAGTTAGAGGGGGGGACACATTTTTTTTTTTCTTTCGGAGCGATTATCTCCGAATATATTCACTTTATCAAAAAATGTTTGTTAAAGACCCCTATTAGTTTTGAAAGACCTTTCCAACGATACCCCACACGGTAGGGTTGAAGCAAAAAAAAAAAATTCACCCCCACTTTACGTGTAGAGGAGGTGCCCTCAAAAAAATTAAATTTTTAGATTTTATTGTACGACTTTGTCGGCTTTATTGATTTATATATCCATGCCGAATTTTAGCTTTCTAGCACTAACGACCACGGAGCAAAGCCTCGGACAGACAGACAGACGGACATGGCGAAACTATAAGGGTTCCTAGTTGACTACGGAACCCTAAAAACAGACACACACACGCGCGAGTCAGTTCTACTTACAATTAATAAAATTTGAATAGCAGTAGCCCTCACACCAGATCAATAAGAAAATAAAGTTGAATTAATATTCCATTACAATTATTTTGAACATGTTCGATTGAGCCATTACTGAGATTTTCCAAAATAAACTGCTTATTATTATATGACTTAAGTACCGCGAATATACTTATGACCCTTTGCTTGTATGGCATTTTTACATAGTATGAAAGTACAGAACCCTCCTTTATGTGTGGTCCAACACGCGATTGGCCGTATTTAGAAATTTGCTGATGAAAATGACATACTGACATTTGAGACGCGACGCCAATGGGTGAAATAAAATTTGCAAAAAAATATAGGCCTAAAAGTCGAAAACTGAAGCGGAGCCGGTTTTACTCGTATGCTAATGTATGTTTCCGCGATTAATGTCTTGATAACTGCATAATTAAAATACGACTCTTTATATTACCGCTGCGATTATGTAAATTTTGGCCCTACTAAAACAAACACACACAAAGCCGTTTATTTAATAAACAATGTCCAAAGAAATTTGACAAGTATAACTAATCGAAACATTAGAAAGTAATTGCAACTGTTGAAATCTATGAGTAAGCATTCAGTTAACAAAAAATATTTAATCAATATAACCAAATAATACGTGATAGCTTATAAACAAGCTAAATTTGTGACTACGGAAGGTGGAGATAAGGAACGAAATCTCCATGTACCAAAAGTGTCATCAAAAAACTTTAAATAGGTGGCGCTACAATACCTAGAGTACTTGAACAAAAAAATCTAATCATACACAGCGCAATTCACTACGTCAATAACGCCTAGGTTCTTAGCTACTCTAGCGCTACTCTGGAGAGATTTGGAGCTATTATTTATAGCTGACAACTGTACACTTTTGCAACAGTTCTACCATATGAGATGCCACTCCTCTTAATTCCACACTCCATATTTGTGGTAAAGGTCTTTCGCCGAATTCGATTTTCGATTTTACAGATGTCATTAGGTATGACGTTCGGATGTCAACTGCAGAGCTGCATTACTGTTGCGGCATCGTTTTTGTGGAGTGATGCTCGCTGCCCCATTACTACCGCGATTATTTCGTTAATTCCGTCACTCATTTTATCAAGGAAATTGACAAATACAGCGCCGGCAACAACGACGCCGCAACAGTAATGCAGCTGCAGTCGACACTCGAACGTCACCTTAATGCTACTAAGCGAAGAAGAAACGGCTTCTTGGTCTAGTCGGTGGTAACCAGTATGACCCTGCGCACGAAACTGAAGCTCATTTTGATTTGTGTTGTAGGCGTTGAGATCGATCGGTCGTAGCAATTCACTCGGCGCGCTGTGGATATATATAATATTCATTTACCACTCTTGCCTGCTGCCACCGACAGTTTAATGCGGTGTTATGATCCTATCTGTACTGAGATAATGGAGCTGCCAAGCAATTTGTTAAAATAATTTACTTACATGTAATGTAATGTGTCTTGACGTCCACCATATACCTAGATACTCAAGTCTAAAGCTCCTTGAAGCTGTAAAAAAATCAAACTTCTAAGATAACGTAAAAAAAAATATGATCGTTTATGTCGCGAAAAACGTATAATTTGACACTTTCCATTTGGTGTTTCCCGTTGACCTAGAAATATGAAGTTAGACAAGTAATACCTTTTTACACTATAGGAAAAAAATCTCAAAACTGTAAGTTTGTAAAAAAAATTGAAAATATGTTACATTTGTACGGAACTATCCGTGGGCGAGTCCAACTCGTACTTGTCCGGTTTCTATAAATATACCTACGCCATACTTCCATACATTTATGATTTTCATGTTAATGATATTTTAGTAAATTGGGTTCATGAGCGCGTTATAATGTGCTTTTGTCGGTTATTTTCAGGTGTACTCATTTACGAGATGCTTGTTGGTTACCCGCCGTTCTACGATGAGAACCCCTTCGGTATCTACGAGAAAATCCTCAACGGACGGGTGGAGTGGCCGCGGCACCTCGACCCTGTTGCGAAGGATATTATAAAGAAACTACTCGTACAAGACAGAACTAAGAGACTTGGAAATATGAAGGTAATTTATCATATGAAACTGTTAACAAAATCGTCTACAAAAATAACTGTAGTAATTCGGTTGCGACAACCGTGTGTGTAGTTGTAGTAAACTGTATATTCCGACATTCAAATCTTTTGATCTAGCAACGATGCTTTGTAATGAATGTTGCTGAAAAACAAATATAACCTTGTGTAAATGAAATGGTAGGTAAAGAACGCCTAAAGACACAGTAACATCACAGATATGGTGAAGAAACTCTTTCAGAAATCGATATTGAAGTGGCATAGTTATTACGTGGTTATTGCTGTGTACACACACGCGTGTTTACATTGGGGCGGAAAATATCTTTTAGCCTTGCGCTTGACCCGTTGTCTTAAAATTACCTATGCGCTACGAGAATTATCGGTGTCTAGGCGGAAAGATGATAGGTTGTTGTCTTTTGTATGCTTTGTATGTAAAAATCAGGTTCATGTGCACTAAAAATATTTTTTTCGGAGCTATGATGTTGGCCGCTTTCCAGCCGATTCCATATATAACTTCTAATCTTACACTTGACAACTTGTCTGTAGGAGTTTTTTAAAGGTTGATTTAGACTCATCTGTACAAGGTCTTGATAAGGTTGATATTAGTCAAACTGTCACGTTTATAAACCAGGCATTTGTAATTAATGCATGGAAACTAATTTTATTTTAGGATCTAAAGTATATAGTATTTTTTCATGTATGTAGTTTCATCATATTTATTAAAATTACAAAAAATATATGTACAGTACATATGGTGCTACTTTACCGCAGTAGTGCGCAAATTAGCATATTACGTTACTGTGTCAAACATTTAAAGGGCCATATGTACTGTAAAACGTTGTACGATACATGTGCGAATAGGTAATTCGCAACTCGTGTCGATTTAATTTATCGCCACTCGTTTTGAATTTCCTATTTTCACACTTGTATCGTAATGTACTATTGAAAAATCGTTTTAATAACAATCTTACACAAATCGACCTAGTGTCAAACTAGTTACCTACGAGTAGTATAGTAGCAGCAGTAATATTTGTGTTTTGATAAATGAAATATTGCACATGTATTACCTAAAGTACTTAAATACACACGAAAACAAACATTTAGCATTGATACGAGTAACATTACATTAAATGTTGCTGAATGTCAATTGTAGAAAAACCCGTTCATTCGAGTTAAATAAACCAACACACCAATCCAAATATTAATAAAATTTAATAATTTTATAATAACTAGGGAACCATAAATATTTTACTTATTATTTTTCTTTAGTAATTATATATACGACATCTATTACAGTTTATAATTTTGTACGAAATTTATAAGAAATAAATAATAAATATTACTTATAGGGAATATTCTTACACAAATAGAAGGCTTGTGGTGTGGATACTCAGACAACGATATAAATATATAATATACAAATAAAAAGTTGATCCAGTCAGTAGTTACCTATATTTTAGAGATAAAAATTAAATCGGTCAAGACCATAACATAACTCATGGAAAATATCATTTAGACATGTAGTAAGCTCGGCATAAACCGGAAAAATACCTACTCAATTCCAAAGAAAAACTTTCAATTTACCAAGTCAATGTAATTAGATCATTCTATTCCCATCGAGTGAGGTCCGATGATCGTTAGTTTGGAATCGGCTGCAGTTTCTAGTGGTTTGTTTTCTCCGAGCTTTTTGCCGCGGGCCGGTTGCGCGTCACCGCGATGTCACCATGTCGCCGCGATGTTTAGAAAGCCATCCATCAGGCGGTTAGCGGCGACATTAAACAGTCGCCACTACCACTGACTTATGTCTCGACGCAAATACGCGCACCATGTTTCTACCCAGCCAATCTAGATAAGTGAGCTAGCCATCAGTAAGGTGGCCGCCCCGATGGCATGCACAATCCAAAACGTGTTCAATAAACCACGGGAGAGAGCCACTGGCGGTTAGCTTGAGGCGACATTAAATGATAAAAGTATAATATGCATCTGAACGAATCTTTAGTATCTAACTATTAAAAACAAAATAAAACAAACACACAAACAAATGTAAGAATTTTGGCAACAAATACAAATATTTTAAATAAATAAGTTAAAAAAAATGGCGAAGAAAATGCTAACTATCACTCGTGCAAACAAGACGACTCAGCTGTGACTAGTGTCTCATAACGTCCTCGATAGGCGCATTCTTATAAATAGTAATAGTAGTGGCATATTACGTCACTTCGAAGTCATCCATTTTATTCTTATTTACGAGGCTAGTGTACCGATAAACAATGATGCTCTAATTCCTTTAGTCGTAATCGAGCCCGAATCTGTGGCAGTGACTGTTTAAAAGATCAATACAGCTGACTTGATTTATGACTCTTGGAGATCTTTCTTAGTTTGTAGTAAGTGTTTGTTTTCTTCATATTGCAGTGCGGTTCAGAAGACGTAAAAAGACACAGATGGTTCAAGAATATCGATTGGGCCGATGTGTTCATGAAGAAAATGCAGGTAATTAGTTATTTAACATCACCTGGCTTTTTTATGTCGAGTCCATGTTTCTCTATATATTATTTATAATTGCATTACGTATTATAGGTACCTAGTCTAAAGGGATTAGAAGTCATTTGAAAGTAAATATAATTTCAATTACCAAGATAAAATTCCAGGCGAACTGAATAATTTATAACATTAGATCAACATGTGTCTCCAACCATATTGTTTATGTGCAGCCTCCCATCATGCCGACGGTGTCGTACGAGGGCGACACGTCCAACTTCGATGAATACACCGAGACGGACTGGAAGGCGGCGCGCGCGCTTGACCCCGACGAACTTAAACTCTTCGCGAACTTCTGATCTCCTGCGCATAAGCAATCCAATGGAAACTGTTAGAATCCTTGTAGTTTTGGCTACCATACATAGGTATATTAACCCGATAGTTCCAAACGGAAATTGTAGATTTTCGTTTCCTAATAGGTTTTATTATAACTGTAGGTAGGTATGTACTTAATTTAAGAGCTAAAACAAGTATTTACTGTTGTAACATTTTAAGTCATATAATGGCAGGTATGATATTTATTTATAAATCTGACAAAAATATTTCGTAGCCGTTAATTCATTATTTAGAAAAATAACTGTAAAGAACTACGGATGCAATACCTAAATATTATAATTTCATAACAAAGTAGATTGTATAACCTTATTTTGTGGTTCGTATGATTTTTTTGGCAAAATATGAAACGAACCACACTTACTTTATGGTGACTCAGTATTGGTGTAAAGTATCTTAATTTATGATATTGTAACTGATGAAAAAGAAGCTAATAATTGACAAGAAATAATATGCATTTATACATTGTTAAACTACAAATTGAATAGCCGTTTTCAAATTGTATTTGTTCATACTTATATTTTGTATATTTAAGTAGGTAGTGTATGTATACTGACGCACTGATAAACATTTTGGACGTACATATTTATATCCACGACCAATTTGCTAATTTGTTTTCTTTTGCTAAGCGTAAGGTGGGTTAGACGAACGTAGTTTATTTTGCTCGAGGCAAGACAAACAGTATGAGGATTCCATACAATTGTTTGTCTTACCCCGGTGATAGTCTTAACCCACCTTACCTTATTTAGCATGTAAATAGCAAAGACTTGCATGCTTTTTAATATTTGTGTATGAATGTGTAGATATATGAAACTAGTACCTAGTGAAACTAATGCAGAGCTGCGAAAGTAATTGATTGTTAACCTGTTTCTATTGTGGATCAATTTAGTAACAGGGTTCAACATTTTAGTGAAAACTCACTTAAAATTATTCCAATGCTTGTTTATTCAAAGAGTAGTTTAAGGTATATATCTGTTAGTAAAATCAGCTTCGCTAAGATGCGATGTCCAGTGTTTGTGATTTAAGTTTAAAATAGACCTTAAAATATGTTAAGTTTAAGCTGTATAATATATTAAGTATTTATTTCAATCTTATTCTTTGAGTAACCACCATTGCACCTTTTTTTGTGATATAACTAATATAATTTAAAGATCCTGCGTTTAGGCAATTGAATTTTTTATGTCAAACATTATTTATGAATTTAAAGATTCAATACTTAATATTACTTTACTCGTCGTCCTAACTAAAGCGACTACGCGATGATGATGCGTGATGATGCAAGCAACGCGCCATTTGATTTAGTCTCAAATGATCGTATTAACTAATCTGCAAGGTTTGTTCAAAGCACGCGTTTTTGATAATAATATAATTAAAATAATATAGCTCTATGTAAAAACGAATAATATCACTATATGTTTCCTTTGTCACTTTAATGATTAGATCACAAAATATCACTATTAAAAAGGTGTTAGAGTCAAATCAAAATATGTTGCAAGCGGTGCAAGAAAACGTCATAATTGTCGTCTTTCCTAAATAATGTATGTATGAAATACTAAATGCTGGGTTCACATTATACAATTGGACGACATGGATACATATTATATATATTACACTTTTATTTATATCACGAGAATGGAAAGATGAGTCGACCATTTTTAATCCATTCTACTAATTTATGTGTATACAGATACGATGAGGTCTGGCCTCTCTCGTGTGGCTGTGCCACTCACATACATGATCTTCATTGGTGCCTTTCCATCTCTTTACCCTTTGTGTGGCTGCTAAGCCACACATTTCACTACAAGAGGAAATCTCACGATAATTAATGGCTATGCACCTCCAGTTGGGCAACGGTCGACTTGCTCCGGTCTAAACAGGGGTACATCCCTGGTGACTCTTATCATATTTCATACATTAGTCACTTAGCCGGACAGGGGGGCTATGCCCCCCCGGAGACCTCCACCTTCCCCATAGTCTCGCCTCGGTTGCTCCAACTTAGTCGACCGTGCCCGTGTGTTCCCGGACACACCTCTAATACATGGGAGCCCGGGGCTTCCCAGTCCAATGTCCTCGACTACCAAGTGTGCTGTGCACTGCAAGATTGGACTATTACTCACGGAAAGAACGATATGCTATAACCGTCTCCTCATCTTTCCACCTTATGATGCATGTTTAGGTCGACACAATAATATGGCAAAGCAAACACTCACCTGAGGTGTTCTCTATGGGGTACAAGCCTCCTAGAAGCTCGTAGCTCCTAACTTATCTTACGACCACGAAATCTGCTCATCTCTCTCCTCGTTTCCGCGGCACAACCATTTCGCCATCTTTCTACCCACATACCAACAAGCGGAAGTTAGTCAAAGCAAGAGTGGTGTTACCACAGCTCAAAATATAGATTGACATTACTGATGTTGATACATACCGACTTTTACATGGCGAATCGCGCTGTGCGCGACAATAATTTCATAGAAGTTTGACGTTTAAAATAACACGTTCACCGTCTGGGATATCAAAATCGCTGCCAACTTATCTTGGTCTGAGTCTATGCATTGATTCATAATGAATCCTCTAAATCATATATTACCGGGAATATAACCTTAAAATTATTCGGTTAATGTCCCGAGAACTCTGTACAAGTGAGCTCTGTACATATCACAGGATATTTTTGGCGGCTGTCGCTGTTACAGTCAATATGTTAGTAGACATTTTAGTTACGGCAATGCGCGAGGTTACCTTATCGAAGCGATGTACTGTTTACGCACTTCATGACTTCCTCAGATGTACCCACGTAGCTCTAGAGTCCTTCTAAGTGCGTTAATCGCATTTCCTCAGATGTACCCATGTGGCTCTAGAGTCCTTCTAAGTGCGTTAATTACACTTCCTCAGATGTACCCACGTGGTTCTACAGTCCTTCGAAGTGCGTTAATTGCCCTTCCTCAGATGTACCCACGTGGCTCTAGAGTCGTTCTAAGTGCGTTAATTGTACTTCCTCAGATGTACCCAAGTGGTTCTACAGTCCTTCTGAGTGCGTTAATCGCACATCCTCTAGTGTCCTTCTAAACTAACTTTGCGTCGTGAATAGAACAACGTTAGGAGAATAAACGTCATAATTTCAGAGAAATTGATATCAATCATGACATGGTCACAATTTGTCATTGCATTGCCATGCAGAGTTATCTTGGGTCGACTCTAGCATGGTGGGATATTTAAAGAAGGGAACGATAAAAAAACATTATTTAATTGCATAAATGAGTAACTATAGATTTACTTTTCATGTTCTTTTGTCGTTTTGTTATCGTGTAGATTTTTATCGGTAACTGGTTAAAGTTAGCTAAATGAAGAATACTTATTCAATGAAAAAAATAATATGTCTATTTTGATAACTGTTTTAAATTACATACTTTTTTATACGAATTGCCTAGGTAGTTAGGTACAGGTTACGGTTTAAAAATTGGATTTTTTATGCTAATTATGGTTCCTTATCCAAAATAACTGTTTGTAGATTATTAAAAACGAGGTACCTAGCAAGATTATAGGTATGTCGAAGAGTCTTCTTGCCGTTATTTTTCCGGATTGCGGCGTAATTAGGCCATATAATATTCTCTGTGATTTCATTTAGTCGTTAAGTATAAGATAATTAATGTTATTACTAACTTATTTCAGTCAATGATCACAGAGGCGTAATGTCATTGAAACTTGCCTACTTTGTAACCGTCAATAGTTTACTAAGAAACAACAGGGTTGTAAAATATAAAATAAATGTACATTTACCAAAATAAATGTGTTATAATTCTATGCTCTGTGCATATTAATATGCACCAGAGACCTACAATATGTCTACACTTGTGCAATATGTTATAAATATCTGATAAAGTCATTAAACGGAAGATAAAAAAACAATAACTTCAACAATAGTACATTGTGCAACGAGGGGGGTAAGTGAAATTATGGATTCGAGGGTGGTAATTTCCGACAGCCGCAGTTTGCAATATTCTTACCCCCGGAGTTATACACAATGTTTTTCATCACACTTACGAAGAAAAAATTAAATTTTAAGCGAAATAATTCTTAAATACGGTGACATATCAAACATTCGTCCGCCATTTTGTAATTTCTTGGCAGGTTCCTTTTCCAGGCAGGCCACGATTGAAAATTATTTAAACATATTTTAAACGGCTGTTAAATTAATCAAATTAAATAATTTTAAATATAAACAAAAATATTAAATCATACGTCAGTATTTTAGAAGTAAAATTCATTTATGCTACTTGGTTTATATGAATAAGTGACATAATTAAAAAAAAAAAAGCTATAACTCCCTAGGGAGTTGCCTTTGTCCTTCAGCACACCTGCATGAAATAAGATCTTTTTCGAGCAAATGTGATGAAAAAACTTAAACCGAATACAACTACGAGTACATATGATACTCGTAACTACTTATTATAAAGGCATCCATGATTTTTTTAAATGGAATCCCTTATTTCGGAGTTTCTATATTTTAAGGTACCTAAATAGGTACAGTCAGCGTCAAATACTTTGTAGCAACCAAAGTAGCCAAATAGTTCGGTACACCATATATTTAGTATGGTGTACCGAACTATTTGGCCACTTTGACTGCTACAAAGTATTTGACGCTGACTGTACAATAAAATTATTGTACTACATGAAACTGAAGATAAATCTTTATTGAATTTAGCAAGTAAATCTTGCAATTTTCAAACTAGTAAGTAAGTTATAATGCAAGTAGGATGAAAACTATTAATCGACCGAGCGAAGTAAACTATATCTTGAGTATTGTTTGGCCAATGTTCATGAAATTGGGCAGGATATATATCATGCAAACATGAGAAGGATCGTTCTGGAAGGTACGGATCTAATGAATATGGGCTTTTACAATCTTTAACAACTCTTCACAGGGCTTCCGCAAAACATTAAAGTTGCATTCGTCCTTGACTTCGTCCACGTAGACGTTATCGGCTCACGCTCATTCGTGTCCGGAAATGCAATTAGGAGCAGTCAATAGGCATCTCTCCGCAATTATGTGAGCATGTAACACACGACTCAAGTGGTACCAAACAATATCGTTATCAAATGGTTAAAATAGAATCGGCCTCAGTATCTGTTGCATTTTTTTTCGATCC
Organism: Cydia pomonella; assembly: GCF_033807575.1. Lineage (NCBI taxonomy): Eukaryota > Metazoa > Arthropoda > Insecta > Lepidoptera > Tortricidae > Cydia > Cydia pomonella. The sequence goes on from NC_084707.1 coordinate 12,056,299, forward strand.
TGATTGAACATTACATTAGGTATGTGAAAAATTCACAATGCTGAGAAATTGACATACGACCGACAGACGACCTGTCTGGCCTAGTGGGTGGTGACCCTGCCTACGAAGCGGATGGTCCCGGGTTCAAATCCTGGTAAGGGCATTTATTCGTGTGATGAGCATGGATATTTGTTCCTGAGTCATGGGTGTTTTCTATGTATTATATTTATAAATTAATTTTCTATGTATTATATGTGTATGTATATTTATAAATATTTATATCGTTGTCTAAGTACCCTCAACACAAGCCTTATTGAGATTACTGTGGGACTTAGTCAATTTGTGTAATAATGTCCTATAATATTTTTTATTTATATATTATTTTATTTTTTGACAAGGCGAGGGCACTGGTGTAGGTACCTCGAAGAGAGGCCTATGCTCAGCAGTGGGCGATAAAAGGCTGATATGATGATGATATTGATGATGGTCAGGTTAGATTAGAACTGTGACCTTCAAACAAATTACAAGAGTCACCCGTAGTGTGCATACGGGTGAGGAAGTATTTGCAGGCGTTGAAATATTGCAAAATATCTGTTTAGGACGAACTACTAGGTAGTTTAGTAGGTACATAATTCGCACAGAAAACATCGTTATTTAAATAACCCGACTGCCACTTATAGGACTACCTAAGTAGTACTATAAGTGAGATTATTCTAACCAAAGAGCATATAATCACTACGTTCTAATTCTAACATCACATATTTGACACATGACAGCACCCATATAATGTAAATGTGTATGATCCATTCCCATAATTAAAAACAAAACCACGCAATTATAATATGTCTTTCGTTACCACTTAAACTATACTCACTTTTTGAATGTAATTATGCTTATAGTTATTTTTTTCGCATCGTATATCTGAAGTATTTAACAATAATAAATCACTGCACAAACGTTTACGTCCTAAGGGTCTTTTTTTTTAAACCAGCGTTGTGGCCAAATCATTTTTTTCGATTCGGGTAACATATTCGTAAGTTAAAGAAATTCGATAAAATCGATATATTTATAACCTACAGAAAATACAAAAATAAGGTATTACAACTAAGAAAACATTAACTTAAACAAATACTTTTAAAAATCCATTATAATAATAGATCTTTACCGTACGATTTGCAAAAAATATGTCGGTTTCTGAGCGGATCAAATTTGACGTCAAAATCATTCGTTTGTCAAATGTCAAATGCGCAGTCTGTCGAAGTTTCTCCGCCTTACTGTGCGCATATTCCGTTTCTTTTCGTATTTTTCACCTGGCTTTATTTTTTTGATTCTTTTCTTTCACATCTGGTTACCTTGGCTCGTATTTTTGGACTTTGACTTTGCTTGTATTTGAATTTAGTTGACTTTGGACCTAATAATGCCTGATTTTGCTAATACTAAGTAGTCACTAGCAGTATATTGATTTTTTATAAAGGTAATCGATTCGATCTCACAAATCGTAACTGTAATCGATCCGATTGCTGCACTTCAAACATCAAATGTCATGTGTCAAATAATATGTGATGTTAGCAAGGGCCTGACACTCTTTGATAGAGAAAGATAGTCTTATTGCGATTCCTATAAGAGGAAAGAAAAAATAGTGCAATGCTTTGTCTTTATCACCGACCGGGTTTTTTTTCATGGTCGGGTTATGGCAGCTTAGGAAGGAGGCTGATGGCGATATACAGAAATTTATAAGAGTGAAAGAGACAAAATCCCGCAAGATGCCATACATTAAACTGTCAATCATATGGTCAAGAGTGCTAGTAAACAATGTGGTTTTCTTATTGTAGAAGTTTTATAAAGTGAATGATTGTGTTTATTAAGTATTTAATGGAGGTGTAAGATGTTTTTACGTACAATTAACATGGTGGGGTGTTCAGTGGTTGCCTACAAAAGCAATAGCTTGCGAAAATAAGCGGGCGTAACATTTCATGCGTAAGTACAAGTTTTTCGTATTTTGATCATGTATTTCTTTCTCAAATCTCACAGGAACCAAGTTACTGAGTTACATCATTAGTTGGATTATGAAAAACTTCATAAAATAGGAGATATCAGTAAATTATTGCTAAAAATAAAACAGAAAGTTTGGTTATGTAAACCAGTCAAATTCAGTAGTATTTTATTTAGAGTTGCAAACAAATAGAAAAAAAAGTCCCCTGCAATTACCCCATATTTCGGGAGTTTCAAGCTATTTGATATTTCCAGCTTTCCGACGGAGGATGAAATTGTTAAAGAATGGATTGCGGGAACTGGAAAATCAAATTGGATGCCTCACAAATACTCGCGTATTTGTTCCAAACATTTTGAACAACATTGTGTCCGCAAACTGGGCAAACGAACTTTCATCGAAAAGTTTTCTTTTCCAACCTTGTTCATACACGTAAGTTGGCTGTTATTAAATAAGTAATAGTAACTAGTGGGAATAACCCGTTACACTATACACTATATTAGAGTTGGTACATCTTAACATAGGTCTCACAGTGTTTTGAAGTATTTATTTGGGTTCTTGAACTCTAACAAATTATTGGGGGTAATTCAGTAATCACCCCCAATAATTTATTAGAGTTAATTCCCAGTGGAATTAAAAATCCTACCTATTACCAGTGGGAATTTTATTTCCCAGTAGTTACCAGTGGTAAAAGGTGGGAATAAAGTTAGTGTAACTACCTGTGGTAAAAGGTGGACAAAAGTTCCTAGTAGTTACCACTAGTAACAACTTGGTGGTAACTAGTAGGAATAACCCGTTGTACTATTAAGACCACAGACTTAAATTTTTAAATTATTTCTTTGGAGGCTTGGTACATGGGATTACGGATTATATGAGTATAAAACTCTAAAATAATGTAATTATTAAAATTGATTAATACTACCCCGCAGGAGAGGAGAGAGAAAATTCTTTTCTTCATCATGTCATGGAAATCGTCCATTCGTGCACGTCGTCGTCGTGGCAGTCTCAACAGCATTCTGAAGCTATTATTGAACTTCATATAATTGATCCACAGGTTACAAGTGTATGTGTAAATAAAGTTTTCTTGACCCCCACAGTATGTACAACGCGCAACACGTAAGATTTTTTATTTAAACATAAATATTCGGTTTTAAGTAACAGTTTTTAATGTAAGCGCTGGTGGCCTAGCGGTAAGAGCGTGCGGCTTGCAATCCGGAGGTCGCGGGTTCAAACCCCGGCTCGTACCAATGAGTTTTTTGGAACTTATGTACGAAATATCATTTGATATTTACCAGTCGCTTTTCGGTGAAGGAAAACATCGTGAGGAAACCGGACTAATCCCAACAAGGCCTAGTTTACCCTCTGGGTTGGAAGGGCAGATGGCAGTCGCTTTCGTAAAAATTAGTGCCTACGCCAAATCTTGGGATTAGTTGTCAAGCGGACCCCAGGCTCCCATGAGCCGTGGCAAAATGCCGGGACAACGCGAGGAACAAAAAAAAAAAACAGTAACAGTTTTAATGTAAATTACCATGTTAGCTTAAAATCATATACTGCGTATCTAATGAGGTGTCGCTCAAGCACATCGTCAAGAACCTTCGCTGCAATAGGGTTGTTTCCATTTTGAAATGCTTGTATTATATAATATATATATACCAAATTATTGCCTAATATTCAATTTATTTGTGTTGTTCTCAAGTAAAAGGTACCGCATTGTCGCTTATCATAAGAACGCTCTTACAGGTTGTACGTATAGAGAGCAAGCAAATTGTATCCTTATGGTAAGCGACTATGTGGTACCTTTTACTTGAGAACGACACATTTAATTATTATTTCTAGTAAGTACAGTTATAATAATATAAGTTTTGAATAAAGAAATTACCTCTTTTGATAGTTTATCCTTTTTATTCCAACAATCACCTAATCTTATATCAACTCAAAACTTCATATAGGTAAGTAAGGCTTATTTACAAGTTACTACAAAAACAAATAAACCGACTACTAGTTGCGATTATGTTCGCGATTTCTCTTGCGATACTTCGCAAGTTAGGGAGTCAAAATGGCGACTCACTCATTACGTAATTTAAGTACTTGTTGCATCGTTTTCCTATTACATTTTAGGGTAATTTTTTGCGACCATGGTCACCCCATATTATGATGTCATGATGACGTCATATATGTCTTTCTCTTACCCCTGGTCGCTCGACTTCTTGTCTAGTTATATTGTATGTCTATGGATGTTAGAATAATCTCACTATAGCATAAGCTAAAGTACCTTAAGAAGTCAAAACAGAATATGTGGTGTCAAGTCTATTTTGTATTGTCACCACGTAAACAGTTTTGTGGTATTTTTGTAGGATGTAATCATGTTCATAGTTATCTATATAAATTCACAACCGTGTCCCCGCCAAGACGCGTCATGCGAAGTGCAAGGGCCCTACCTACCTTTTATCGAAGCGCTTCGTCGTTTTTTTGAACCCTCATTACTTAGGTGAAGATTATCCCAGATAAACAAAATTCTCGGGATATGATGCCAATAGTAGACCTATTAAATATAGAATTTTCAATTGCATGGCTCTTATACTTTAGATTTTATTGATATCTAAACAACCCCGATTTCATCTCTGACTCATTTATTCACTGATGTTCATCAAAACTTAGGATAGAGTTAAAATATGTGGCTTGGCCGTTACGCTACCATCACATACGGGCATAAGGTAAAAAATGTATTCACTGTTCAATTGTTCATAAATTTTCTGTTCTGTTATACAATTCGTTCTTGTAGTAACGAAATGACCAAGTTATTTTTACAAAGGTGTAGAGTTTGTGAAGATAATTTATTTTCTTGTTTGTGTATATTTATACTAGCTTATAAGTACATACCAAATTTCAACTTTCTAGGACTTCAGGAAGTACCCTAAGAGTTTTTGAGAGGGCGTGCCTTATGGTTTCTTCTTGGCAACATTTTACATGAAAATATTTCTATTACATGATACATCAGTTATGAATAATGAAAACTTGTTTATTCAATTTCAAATATTAGTATAATCTACGTTCTTTTCTGATTTAGATCAAACAAACACACGCGTGAAAAAAACCATGGTTTGGTTTGATTTAAGATATGTTTAAAATAAACTTTGTAACTATTTTTACAGTACATATGGGGCTACTTTATAGCATTAGTGCGAGAAGTAGCATATTATGTTACTGTGTCGAACATTTAAAGGGCCATATGTACTGTAAAACGTTGTACGATACATGTGCGAATAGGTAATTCGCAACTCGTGTCGATTTAAAACACTCCCTTCGGTCGTGTTTTAATTTATCGCCACTCGTTTCGAATTTCCTATTTTTCGCACTTGTATCGTAATGTACTATTAAACTCTTGACGTAATTTCAAAAAGAGGCTTGGCCGATTAAGTGGTTCACACGTTTCAGTTGTGTTCCGTGCATAAGGATTCACGCATATAGAGCCTTTTATTATAAGTAATTATCTATGTACTTATGAAAAAGTTTGTTTACTAATTGGTTAACTTACTCATTAACGCTGAGCCGATACTAAATATTTATTATGATATTTATGATGGAAAGTTACTATAATGTTCAAGATAAGTTATTTTCATAATGTAGAAAAGCAATGAGGTCTGTCATAAACATAAAACTGAAAAAGAATTAGAATTATAATCAGTTTAGTTTAGCTTTTATGATGACACATTTATTTTTAGTCTGCTATTGTCCTAAGCACCAGGTAAATAGTCTGGCAAAAATGTGAAGTACATGATTTATGTTATAAATCTCTAACAAAATAAAATTATCAACTCTTTCAAATCACGTATTTAATTTTCTATTAAAATGCCACTGATAACGAATATCCTAAAGTAGATTGCTATAATGACAGTTACAGAAGCTCTCTATCTATAAATATATATTTACTTTACTCTTTCATAAATATTCTGGCATAATTCTGATTTTAAAAATATGACAACAACTTTTAGGCAGGTACTATTGGCATCATCATCAATTCATCACCATGTATACACCGTGTTTTATTTCATGGCTCGGAAACAGGTTAAATTTCCCAACCGTTATCATGTACTTGGCACAAAACCTATTAATTTCGGTTTTGTTCTTAAAGCCATTTTTAACCGATTTTGAGGAGAACATTTCCATAAAAATCTTGTCAGATTAACCGGTTTAGAACAATAAAAACCGGTTTTTTCCTATATCGGTTTCTTATTTTACGCAGGGCACCACCGGCCAGCCGGCCTTCTCGTTGATCATTGAATAAACCGGTTTATTTAGGTAACGTACAGTAAAGTTTTTAAAACGTTCGAGTTCTTATGTAAGTTCGGAGTAAAACCGAAATAAACCGGTATTCTACTTCTTCTTTCTTTTCATCCTGTTACCCCCAGCTCGGGGTATAGGGCTCGAACAATTTTCTTCCACTGACTCCTTTAAAACCGGTTCCGGTCCTTGTTTTTTTATTTCCGTTAGTTTCAAGGGTGCATTCCTGAGTTTAAATTAAGTAACTTTCTCAAAGACACCGGTATTCTAATGAATTACATTTCCGAGATAATAATTTATTTTTATCTGATAAGGCCCCTACGACCGTGTACACTTGCTTTAGGGCCTGTTTACATATTGATTAGAGATTAGTACGAGATTATACATTTGCTACAAAACGTAAGTACTATTTCGGACGATCGATGTTATTATGTTATATCAATATATATGTTACACTTTTCAATTGTTTGGTTGAGTTTAATGTAATGCCCATGTTACAACAACATTATATGCAACATTTAATTACTTTATATAAAAATGAAAACATTTTTTTTTATTAACTAGGTATGCTAAAGTTAGGGTACCTCATATACAATATTTTTTTTGCTTTGACCGAATAGTGTGGGGTATCGTTGGAGAGGTATTCAAACACGATTTTTTGATAAATTTAATATTTTTGGAAAAAAAGGCTCCGAATGAAAATAAATCTGCTTCAACTTTCTCTTCTACAATGGTCTTTATGAAATCGCATTATAACATATGTACGACTACAGATAAACATAGAGCATTGTAATAAGGCAATAGTTATGCCAAATAAAGCTTTCTATACAAAAAAAATGCCTATTCAAAGCAAGTACATCTGGGGTTATAGCATTGGGGGGTTAAAGCATTATATGGAAGCGAAATCTGGGCCAAGCGGCAACGAGATAGGCAGAGTCTGGAAATCTTCAAAATGTGGTGCTGGTGGCGGATGGAATCGATTAGATGGAAGGAAGAGAAATCCAATAAAGTGGTTCTTGATATGGTAAAAGAGAAGAGGTGCCTTTTGAAAACTACTGAGAATAATATTATAGAATATACATACAATTCATATCAGTATCTTTATCTTTATACTAGTTATATTTTATATCAATGATAGTAAGCATTAAGTCACCATTATCGAGTGCTTAAACATACAATGACAGATAAATGACAGATATCGGATTACCGTGCAAGATATCCTACAAATTAAGTTTATTCGTTTCTGAAAGTTAATTCAGCAATATGTCTGTGCGACCTCTGCCTCCAGTGCTTGCAGAAAAGGCTCGAAAAGAGCTTAATGAAGATCCCCAGAGGCTACCCAATGACTTGCAACATATGAAGGATTGGATAGCCAAGCAGCCGCATCTTAAAGCAAGAACCGGTATGTGCAATAGTAATAATTTTAAACGAAATAGTAAAGTTTTTGACGCTGATAATGTTAAAATTGTAATTGCTTTTTTTACTTACATTAATTTCGAACTATGATTTAATCTAAAGTAAATTGGAAAAATATTTTTTATCAACATAAAACGGATCGGACTGAACTAGGAGGTACCTATAGTCTAAGTAAAAATTGACCTGCGATTTTGGGAAATTTTGGAAGCAAAAACCTACGCATTCGTGTAGCTATTTATTTACAGGTCTGAATACAGTAAATCTGGTCTGGTGCTCAATCAATGGTTTAGTGAACTTTGGTTTAAATTATACTTAAGTAGTGTTTGAAGCTAATTTTATGTTTTTATTAAGTGGGTGCTGTCTGTGATGCTTGATAAAGATGAATGAGCTAACGTGTGTACGTTGTTTATTTCTAGATGATCAATGGCTGACTACATTTTTACGATCATGTAAATTTAGTTTGGAACGGGCGAAAGTAAAAATTGACTTATACTATTCGGTTCGTACTACGGCACCAGATTTTTTTCAGCTTACGCCAAAAAACCCGCGGTTTTGGGAAATTTTGGAGACTGGGTAGGTTCATCAAATACAAAGTTAAAACTTACTGTACCTACTTATAGTACGTATACAAATCTAACAGTATATAATATGATACTATCTATTGCACATGTCAATAAAATAAGCAGTATCCACACTAAGAAAACAATTGTTTAGGGCCTGTTTCACGATGTACAAGTGAAGTCCTGAATAAGCTACTTGACATTTATCTGAAAATGAAATTCATTTTTGACGTTTCACAATCTTCAAATAAGCTTAACTTAGCACTTTATCTACAGTGCTAAGTTTTGCATGAAGTTTTATCTGGCAGTTAATTTATTTCTTGGACATTGTGAAACAGGCCGTAATAAGGTCAAGGTAATATGTCCTTCTAGATTTGCTTGGATAGAGAATACTGTTGATTTTTACAGGTCTTTTCTTCCTTTACCACAAGTTGCCGCTCCTGGTTCTCCTAAGGTATCAATTATCAGACCGGGAAAATATGATCCCGAGAAATTCACAATATCGGAAGTGTTGTCAGTTTCGAATACGTTAGAAAAGGTAATGGACTTACTCGTATTAACCTTTTGAACGACCAGAACACCTAAAGACATTGTAAGTAATCGTGCCCACAGCGCCATGGAAAACTATAAATGTTATGGCGTACGCTGTCAATGTAACCCTCGCAGGCTCGCACTTTCAATTTAGGTTTATTAGCTCGCTTGCGCCCGTGATTTTGGCGTGTGAGTAACGTTTTTGTTTATGACGTAAAGCGTTCAAAGGGTTAAAAGACGCATAAATTTGTAGGGTTGACTTGACTTTAAAGAATTTGATGTTATTTTGCAGATTATGTATTTGGAAGATGATGATGCTGTCGTATCAGGGGTGATGGCCATACTTGACTTAGAAGGAGTTACTATGGGACATTTCTTACAAATGACCCCACTACAAATGAAAAAGATGACGGTTGTGGGCCAGGTAACATTTTATAGCGCTTTTAAAACACCAAATATTATAAAGTGTCAATCACAATAAAAACATCAACGATGATCAACTCTGGCCAACGTGGGACTCAAATACAAAGATGTGTATTCCTAGTCCAAATCCAAAAACCAAACCGGTATCCGCTAGGTCTGCTAGTAACGAATAGGTAATATCCTAATTCAGTTTTTAACGGGTAATCTTAACCAATAATTGTACCAGAGCACAGAAAATATATCCTAAAGAAGTAGCTTCGAACAATTCTTCATCGAGCTGGCGATGTGTCTAGACCGAGCCCGGTCCGTAGACTGAAGTCAGCAATGTAGGCGTGTCTCGAAAATCGAGTAAAACTGCCGTATGCGTGGCAGAGGGGGTAGCGCGACTATGCTAGGTCTTGTGACGGCTGTCAGCCTGTCACAGACTCGTTAACGCTCAGTAGCGTAGCGTTAATATCACTCTCCCATATTAGTGAGTATCAGTGACAGTTGCGTTTCCTTCGTTACGGAGTTTAAACGATTGGTTACGCAACCTGATACTTACTTGCCCCAAAGCACATTGAGGACAGAACGTACGCAATACGTCGAAATTAAAAACACGTTTTAATATTTCTGACAACATACCAAAAACAACCTACGTAATTTAGTCGGATTCATTGTTACCCACCAAGCACTGGTAGGTAACAAACAATAAGTTAATTATTTTGACGTGACACTTAGGACTTCTTAGAACTAAGCAGAAATAAAAAAAGCGTCTACGACAAGGAAAAGCGATAATAGCGCGTTCTGTGCTCCTTCTCTCCGCTTCGCTTGAGTCTTGTTAGCAATTTTGCCCATACCTCCCTTATTGTACTATAACTTCCAGGATGCGACACCATTCCGTATGAAAGGAGTTCACTATCTGAATACGCCAACAGGGTTTGAGACTATTTTTAACGCGATGAAAGCACTCCTCAATGAAAAAAATAAAAACAGAGTAAGTGATCATGAGTAATTTACAATGAATAGGTAACAATTGACCCAGAATTATTAAAGTCATATATTAAATTTTTCAGTTATATGTCCATAATAAAAACTATGAGGCGATGTACGAACATATTCCAAAACATATGTTAACAGTGGAGTATGGTGGTAACGCGGGAACTGAAAAAGACATCATAGGTACGTGCATGTTATCATAAAAATTCGTTTCAAGTTAAATACTTCCCTATTTGAGTTCCCCATACTCAGTTTTCTTTAGTGTCTTGAACTGAACACTGTTTTTCAACAAGTGTTCTGACTAAGGATCTTGTTTTGTTGAAATTACTCAAAAGCTGCTTTTTGATGCCTGGCTTAATTAATTTTTCAATGGGTATTATCTAACAATCTATCAAATACATACAGGTAGTCTTTATCTGAATTGAAGGATCTCCCACTAAAATAATAGTAGGAAAGGAGTTTTATTCGATTAGGCAATTTTTTATGTTATTTGGTACAAAATGTATTGGAAGAAAAAATTTTACGTCATTGAACGATGTTTACGACGATTTTATGCAGTTTTTTTTTATGCGAGAGGTATAACTTTTCCTATTATTAATAAATATGTATGTTCTTTAAGAAATTATACCCGTCGCACTGAAAAGGCAACCGAAAAGTTGACACTTTTTCTGAAAACTACGATTTTTCTTTCTACGATTCTTTCGGAAATCCTTGTTTAAATAACATTATATAATAATTATAATACATATAAGTATATAACTTGTTGCTAAAATTATAAACATCTTGCAGATTACTGGAAGAAGAAGGTCCAAGAATACAGTGAATGGTTAGAAGAAGATATGCAGTATCGCACTGACGAATCCAAGAGGGCCGGAAAAGCAAAAACAGCTGAAAGTATGTTCGGCGCTGAGGGTTCCTTCCGGCAACTTCAATTCGACTGATTGAAAAATACTCTTTTATCTTTTTTTTCTCACTATCTTTCTCTCTCCTTGTCATTTTTTATCCCCATCGGATGGTGGGGTTCTACCTTCCTTATCTTCTAATGCCATACTTCAATCAATTTCTTTTTGAATAAATATTGTTTATATCATGAAAAAAAAACAAAGAAGTAATTGATGTTTATTTTACCTAACCTACCTAATTTTGTTATTTTAAAATGAAAAAATAATTGTAGTTCGGATTTAAATTATTACAAAAATATCGGCGCAGGTAACTACCTAAAAGGTAATACGTTATTTTAAGTCAATTATAGTCAAAAATTGACTTTGAATCTTACAGATTTTGTTTCTCCCGTGATGGATTTACGGAGTTATATTTCTTCAAAATACTTAATTCAATGTTTTTATTGCATGATCTCTATAAGTGGCACATTCTAAGTACTAGGGTAAATTCTAAATATTAGGGTATAGCTCGTGTCATCCACCATGACGAGCAGATTTGTCAAATTTAACTTTTAATAGCATCACACGATCTATAGTCGTTCAAGGCTTATAATAAAAAAAACCTATACACTACAATCGACAACTCTGATAACACGTTGATATATACAAGTTTAATAGCGATATATTATCAGAAAAATACTAATCAGTGTGATAATATTAATTTGGGGGATTTATAATAATTAGAACCAAATGTTAATCGTCTGCTTTTAAAGATGGCGGTTCGACCTTTGTCTCCGGAATTGGCGGAAAAAGCACGTTTAGAACTAAACGAAGATCCTAAAAAACTTGAAGATGGAATACAACATCTCAAGGAATGGATTGTTAAGCAGCCACACTTACGTGCCAGAACCGGTGAGTTTGGATTACTTTGGATTATGATAATGAAGTTGATAATGATAACTACTTACTATTTTTTCAATTTTTATTATGTTACCTACTGTTCCATAAAATTTTTGCCGTCAATGTCTGGAAAGCAATATTTGAAACAGTAGGTAAATATACTCGTAGGTATCGCAATTGAATAATTTACGTACAGATAAAATTTAACAGTACCTTCTTACAATGAACCCCTTTCCTGAGCTACTAAAATAATCTTATAATCTGTGTTATTAAAGTTGACTGGTAGAGAATGCCTTATAGTATTACGTCTGTCCATTGTACGATAAAATATGTATTATATATGAGGTTTTCCCGAGGGGCTACAGTATGGGGTTCTTCAAAAAAGGAGTGTACAGGTTTTTAAAGGGTCGGCAACGCGCATGTAATGCCTCTGGTGTTGCAGGCGTCCATAGGCTACGGTGACTGCTTACCATCAGGCGGGCCGTATGCTTGTTTGCCACCGTCGTGGTATTAAAAAAAAAAATATACTTACGATTTTCTTTTGTACAATAAAGATTAAATCAATAGTAGGTAAATAGACGAAACACCGTAAATGTACCTTAACGCAAAACTTTTATGTCTTGTATTTATTTTATTATGGTGAATATGAATTATTTACTGTGTTACACCTATGTTTATGCCTAAAATGTTTTTAAGATGATCAATGGTTGGCTACATTTCTGAGGGGATGCAAATTTAGTCTTGAGCGAGCAAAAGAGAAAATTGATCTAAATTACTCATCGAGGAGTACTGCCCCCGAACTTTATACTATAAACCACAGAAATCCTAAGTTTAAAGAGATTTTGAATTTAGGGTAAGTACGTATTATTGAACACCATAACTTAACTTCCAAGACCGTCCTGGTTTATTTCATGATATCACACTGGACCGCCTTATTTAGAGAAAATGATTTGCTTTTGTTTTGCTACATTTTGCAACGTATTCATTCATGGGCCATTCCATTACATTTAATTTGATTAAATTATGTGACCTCGTATGACATTTGTACTAACCTGTCAATAATGTTAATGCTTTTGTGTATTCTGTTTTAGCTCCGGTCTCGTTTTACCCAAATCACTGAAGCCCACAGATCCAAGAGTAATATTAATTAGGCCGGGTGCATATGATCCCGCCAAATATTCTCTGACTGATATTATGTCAGTTATGGGTACTATAATGCGGGTAGGTATATCAGTTTAAGGTTTACATTTATTCTAGCTATTGCAAAATATTTATGATCGACAGGGAAAAAATGCTTTCGTATTTTTTTTACAACCGATTATCAATATTATCATAAAAATTTGTGGGCAGGTTCGATATGGTTTTTTTTGTAATTTTTTTTATATGGTGAAGCCTTTAGGCTTTATAGGTCTACAGCTCACAGAGCCTCTAGTTATGGGTATTTCATTTTCAGATAATGTATGTAGAAGACGATGCGTTTGTGGTGTGCGGCGGGGTAAATATAATGGATTTACAGGGAGCGACTATGGCTCATGCTGCACAGGCCTCGCCGGCTATGATGAAGAAAATGGCTGTTCTTGGCCAGGTAATGCGTCATTGGTCTAAGATTAACAGTGATCTACAGAAATAGTACATAGTGATACAAGTGTGTTAAGTTGGACATTACACACGAGGCGATATTGTGCGCGCGAGCTGCAATAAGAAAGTCCATGTGTGTAATGACCATAGCACACGCGTTTCATACGACGTTTTTCAACACACTGGCGAGGAAAAAAGAAACTTTCATATTAATCAAATGTTAATTATTAAATCGTTTAGTGTGTTGTGTTGCATCTGGCTCCCGCCGATCCACGTTGTAAAATCTACTCGACCAATTTAAGAAGGCTCGGTTTCCATACATATTATTACCAATCATTAACCTTTTTAACTCAGTCGGATAATATAATGAAAAACACGAGTGTTATAATATACAGAAAAAGCACGCGTGTTTAATATCTAGAATTATGAGCGAAAAATCGGTGGAATAAAAAGGCCGTTTTGAGCAAGTGTGTTGAAAAAGAAATAAAAAACAGCAGCTTAAAAAAAGTGTGATTGCAATACATTTTCGTGAAAATAATTATGAGAGTACTTAAAATACCTATCCTATAAAAAATCAGCTAGCCAATCCTATGTATTACGTATCGCAACCAGTTTATGAACAGAGATATTTGATATATGGAATATTAGCAAACGAAAATAAACATAAATTGTGTGTATTCTTTAATTTCAGGATGCTGCCCCCACTCGCATAAAAGGTTCTCATTATTTAAACACACCTCCAGGGTTCGAAACTATTCTCAACATCGGTAAATCATTCCTCAACGAAAAGAACAGAAACAGGGTGCGTAAATCTACTGCCTATACAATTATTGTGATATTGATAATTAACGTGAGGTAAGGTAAGGTTTAAAATTAAAAAACCGACCAAAATGTACGCCCGTTTATAAATATACACTGTGGCAGGTTCCGTGCCTTCAATTTCATAAAATACAAAAACCGACCAAGTGCGTGTTTGGCCACGCATATTGAGATCTTCGTGCTTCATTGGATATAAAAAAGGCAAACAATAAAAAAAAGCGTACCTTCGCGGTATTTAGGTCCTTTAAATAAGAAGATAAGTTTTAGAAAAACTCATTGATGGCTATTTCCTTAAACTTTTTAAATATTTTTTGGAAGACCGGTTCAAAAGTTACACAGGGACACATTTTTTGGACGTCTGAAACGGCTATTTTCAAAGACGTTTATACCTTGTTGTTTTTGAAGATGTGTCAAATGATGTATTATACAGATTTCTAACGATATTTTTTATTGCTTTTTGTCACATTTACATGTTATGCAGGGCCCCCCTAAAATATATTTTCTTAAGTTAGACTTCTAAATTAAATAACGGCTCAAGAAATACATCTATGTTCCAATCATAAAGCTTATAGTTTTCGAGTAAAATAGCTGTGACATACGAACAGACAGACGGACGGAAGGACATGACGAAACTAAAAGGGTTCCGTTTTTGCCATTTTGGTTGAGAGCGAAGAGTCGTGTAGAAATAAAAAAAATCTAAATAAAAAAAATCGCCCAAGAGTATGTCAGGCCATGCTCAGTGTAGGCTTTCGTAGTTACCATTCTATCAGAACAGGCCAAATGGGGGCTATTAATTAGCAAAATATCATGTAGATACATTATAAGCATAAAAGGAGTACCTTTGCAGCACTTTGTACGTGTTTTTACTAAGAAGAGAAGATTTTTTATAATAACTGAAAAACGAGTAGACCCATCATATTCGCTATAGGTTTCATTGAAAGTATTTACTTAGCTTTTTTTTCGCAATTTTTTTCATATATTTTGGACCCTTGGTTCATGGACACATATTTTTTTCTTTCGGAGCGACTCTTTCTGGAAATATTAACTTTATCAAAAAATGGTTTCCGGAGACCTTTATTTGTTTTGAAAGACCTATCCAAAGATACCTCACACTATTGGGTCAAAGCAAAAAAAACATTTGTATGGGAGTATCCTACATTTTTTGTAGTGTTTTTCCGTTCTGTCACCATGAATAATTTATGTACCCATGCCAAATTGAATAAGTATATAGATAGTTATGTTGCAGCTTTCTAGCACTAACGATCACGAAGCAAACCCGCGGACGAATGGACAGACGGACATGGCGAAACTATAAGAGTTTCTAGTAGTCATCACGATACACGTGTTACACGCTGACACGGGTACCCGTGTTCTTAAGCCCGGCGGTACTAAGAACCCGAACTACACGAACCCGCCCAGATTCAGAAATGTTTACACGGGTACCCGCGTACACGGGTACACGGATACACGAAATAACGGATCTTATTTACCCGCGGGTTCAACCCTTCATTTTCGTGTAGCAGAGATTTGTGCTATGAAGAGATACGATTGAATATAAGAGAGATTAGTAACATTCAATTACTTTGCAGTTTTACCGGATTGATTGGTAATGTCAATAATAACGTACGTAGACTTTGTTTCAACAATTCATATGTTTTGCTTTACTCTAAATGAGATTAATATTAACAATATCTTAGTAACCGCTGACTTCATTGATATCACTGATATCAATAATTATCTAACTAAGACAAAAGTATAGATAGTTATGTTTACTGAAACTACCATGAACGGGATGATAACAAAATGGGATTAAGTATTTTAAATGGCCATATCCTGTGCAAAACAAAATACATGACATGGATAATAAACAAAGTGCAGGTGTTTCATTCAATAGAACGTGTTTTTTTACATCATGCGTTGGCACTTTTGGTCTTATCTCTTTGTGATAAGATCAACACATCTGCAAAAAAATACAACAAGTAACCCTTCAGGTAGGATTATTCCTTTATTTTGTTGCCGCGCGGCACTAAAACGCATTTTACTAATGACGGAGACAGCAAACAATGAATAATATCTATGGTTAATATTTATAAAGTGATTCATAGAACTTTAGTTAGACTCCAGTTAAATTGGTATAACATAACACAGTATCAATCACATTGAAAATCCGATAAAACAGTTAAACAATCGGAGTTCCTGAACCTGAATCTATGTTTTATTTAAAGCTATACATGACATCAATCTCCGCTACACGGCAAGGACGGATTAGACCCGCGTGTATTTAAGGTCCGTTCCGCCGTGTACATGGGTACACGGATACATGGATCTTAATTACACGTGAACCCGACTACACGTATAGAACGGGTAAGAAAACCATGTACGTGTAGTTAGGAAACGGGTACCGAACACGTGTACACGAAACCCGGACACGACCGCGAGCCCTAGTTTCTAGGTGACTACGTAACCCTAAAAAGAAACCAAGTGACTCGGTTGTTAGATTAATGTGGTACAACATCTTGTATATCTATGCAGGCGCGGATACAAGATTTGGCTTAGGGGGGGGGGGGGGGGCATTTTGAGAAAATCATATATGTTTGCACAGAAAATAAGGTAAAAAAAAAATGTTTTTTCGTTAGTAAGTACTATATTCCTATACTATATTTACAATATTTACAAAATTACATATAATATTATTTTAATATATTTACAAAATTAAATATTAAACTCTAATTTGCGGTTTGATTTAGCGAATTTCGTGATAACTTCCTCCACGTCTATAGGTATGTGCCTGTGTATGTGCATAAGCGCCAGGCCGAGGAGACGGGTTTCCTTCATTGTGGCTCTCAAGTACGTCTTGAGACGCCGCAATGAAGAAAACGATCTCTCGGCCGATGCATTAGTCACAGGCAATGTCGCAAGAATACATATAAAATTGTACACAATCGGGAATGCGTCTTTATTGCATCCGGCCAAGATGTCCACTGCTGTGGCTGGCAGCTCTTGCTCTCGCTCTTTATGTTGTTTCCATTTAACTCGCCACAGCAACATTTCGTCTTTTAGTAGCTGCGAAGCAACACCTCTATCCAGATCTAAAAGACGTCCAAAACGCTCGAGGAGGAACTGTATGGATTTCACATCCTCCTCAGGAGAATTTTTAATAATGTTCTCGGGAATCAAAACCGTCAAGTGAAATGTGTCTAAGGTTTCTGTGGAAAACCTTTGTCGTAAATCTGTGAGGACATAGTCGAGCAATGGTACATAGATTGCGACCCGGTAGTATTCCTCGGCTGAATTAGTTTGGTGATTGGCACGATAAATTTGGCGTCCACCACCGCGAGGAATTCGAGGAACATTCAGTTCTACGCCCAGTTGCTCGGCTATATCTTTTGCACGCTGCCAGACGCTGTTGAAGCTTGTGTCTATATTTTCGCGGCGACTGGCAAGAATAGAAATTGTGTTATTTACTTGCATGGCACTATCATTAAGATCGAGTACTGTTTTCTGAAGTATTTTGCTTAATGACTGTGTAAGAGACAGGACATCACTTAGACACAACACTGACACTATAAATTGTTGATTAGTCAAAGTTGTCACTAAGGATGCCGCCTTGCCAGCCTTTATGCAAAAATATTCCCATTTTACTCCGAATCGAAGTTCAAAAACTAGCTCACCATCGTAGACGTAGATTACCTACGAGATATGGTAGGTAGGTAGCGATGATGGTACTAATAACTGCCTAAAGTTCTGTTTGTCTTCACTGAACTAACTAAACTGCACGGAAGTTAAGTTTTCTTTCACAATCACAAAGTTTTCACTGCAGCAACAAATGACAGTCACAACACAACACAATAGACGTGAAGTTCGTTCGAGTGAAGCGGACGGGCGGCCGGCCGGCGCGCGGCGCTCGATCGCCCTCGCTTTCGCGCCAAAATATACCTATTGACTCACGTCACGACTCGCGCCTCGCGCCGCGGCAGAGCCCGATTAAACGTAGGTATTTTCTTGCAGAAAGGCCCGAAAGCGGAATTGTAGGTACCTCAAGGTAGTTCTGTAGGTAGATAATTTGATAGGATAAAATAATAGTTCAAAGTTGGTAAAAAATAAAATTTACTCAATTTAGTAATGTGAGAGCCAGGGTTTTAGGGGGGGGCCATTGCCCCTATGGCCCCCCCCTTGTATCCGCGCCTGTATCTATGAAATTATGTCATTGGTGGAACGGCCTAGTCACGTGTTTTTTTTTATTTATATTATTTTAATCTCTACACCTCTCTTAACCAAAAGGGCACAATGTACATTATTTAAGTTTTGAATGAAATTGACTTTGTTTCAAATAATAACCGTATATACCAATTTATACATTTGTTGTTAAAACTGATGGGTTTTCATTTCAGTTGCACGTGCACAACAAAGATTTCGAATCGCTATATAAGCACGTGCCTCAAGAGGTCCTACCCGCGGAGTACGGAGGACACGGAGGGACTTTCCAGGAAATTATAGGTTAGTTTCTAATGGATGTCTACCCTGCACTGCTGAGTACGACAGTATGAACGTCGTCAAATAAAGCTATGCCGGCTCTAACCCTACACCTCTGACCCGAAACTATTTAAATCCCGTCTAAATTGTAGGAGGGTATCCCAATGTGGGACCGGCAAGAAACTCGGGGGGACATATCTTTTCAAAACATTAAATCTTATTATATTGCTAACAAGTATTAAATAAAAGAATACAATAAAAAAAAAAAAACGTAAATATTACTTATCTATAGGCTATCTAAATAGGCTTAGCACGCACTGCGATAAATTTCTTGCGGTCTCAGTCTAATTTCTTGCGATTTCAGTCTCAGTCAGTTGCAAGTGCGTGCGCTTATGAAGCATGTACGACTCGTACGCTATAAGTACTTTTTGCGGTTCTGAAACCGCAAGAAATTAATCGCAGTGCGTTCTTAAGCTTTAGATATGTAAATTTTAGCTGAAATTAAAGAAAATCGAATTCTCGCGAATAGTGATCACGCTTCACTCTGACATATTGATCATCAATAATTCTTCTCTGTCAGAGTAAAACGTAAAATTGACAGCGATTAATGTTTTCTTCTGTTTCGGTGGGAAACCTTACCTTCTCTTCCTCCTCGCGTTTGTCCCGGTATTTTGCCACGGTTCATGGGAGCCTGGGGTCCGCTTGGCAACTAATCCCGAGAATTGGCGTAGGCACTAGTTTTTACGAAAGCGACTGCCATCTGACCTTCCAACCCAGAGGGTAACTAGGCCTTATTGGGATCAGTCCGGACTGCAAGCCTTGCGATGTTTTCCTTCACCGAAAAGCGACTGGTAAATATCAAATGATATTTCGTACATAAGTTCCGAATAAGTCATTGGTACGAGCCGGGTTTGAATCCCCAACCTCCGGTTTGCAAGTCGCACGCTCTTACCGCTAGGCCACCAGCGCTTCTATTCGTATCTTCTTAAGTACCATATTATTATTTTTCTTCTTTATTATGACATTTAGATTACTGGCAGAGGAAGGTCGAAGAGTACAGCGACTGGCTCGACGAGGACCTGAAGTACGGCACGGACGAAGCCAAGCGGCCCGGAAAACCCAAAACAGCCCAG
The DNA here is from genome assembly GCF_033807575.1 of Cydia pomonella. Lineage (NCBI taxonomy): Eukaryota > Metazoa > Arthropoda > Insecta > Lepidoptera > Tortricidae > Cydia > Cydia pomonella. Next base: position 12,076,241 of record NC_084707.1, read on the forward strand.
GACATGTTCGGCATTGATGGCTCCTTCAGGCAATTGGAATTCGATTAAACATCTCATTGCCATTTAACCATGGGCCCTTGCTTCGTTTTCGAGTGCAAAATTGGCAAGCTCGTGGTCTGGATTCGGCCTGCAGTATGCCAAAGTAGCAATGCGCCAAAGAGAATTTTATTAAACTGAAACTACGAGACACACATGTGGAAGACACTGTATAAGCTGCTAAGCTACGCTGTATAATTTTTTTAGTTTTTACCTGCATTGGAAAAACCATGCAGAGACAATATGTTCGAAATTGGATAGATTTGTGTTTGCCTTGAGAAAACTTATTAAAACAGTCTCGACAGAAGCTGCAATTACAGCCTACTACCGCCATGTGTCTTCTACTTTAAACTACGGTCTCCTACTCTGGGGGAACTCTGTACATGTCGAGGAAGCTTTTAAACTACAAAAAAATGCGTCCGCGTAACCGCAAATGCATGGATAACAGCCAGTTTCATGCAATATAATATTTTACCTTTAGCATGCCATGTATACCAGAAAAGTTTGTCTGTTTGTCAAAGCTAATATGAAATATTTTAAGTTACGCTTTGATGTTTTTAAAGGAAATCAACGAACCCTACAAAAATCTGCTTTATCAACCTCCCTGTCATGCTGCCATTTATAAGCGTAATGCATGCAATATAATTATTGAAATATATACGAGTAGGTATTAAGCTGATCATATCAAATTATTGTATGATATAGAATTTAAGACAAAATTAACGAAATGGCTTCGGGAACATTGTTTCTACTCTGTTAAGGTGTATCTGAACATGTAAATAATTTTAATACTGTCGATATTCCTAAAAGTTGCATGCCAAATGGCTGAATATTGTTACTTACTTATTTATAAGGACACCTTTGTACATACATATTCTTGCGAATAAATTATTCTATTTTATTCGAGTGAGAGGCATTGCAAGTAATCTTATATCATCAATGTTACAGTTAAATAATAATTAATTAATAGTTATAATAACGTGTTATTTTGACTATTAATTATTTGAAAGGGTTTTAAAATAATTGAACATTAATTATAAATAAAGATATTTAAAGAAATACATGTCTGTGGTTTTATAAAAAGAGACCCCGTATAATACATATGTTTGTCTAGACTTACGCGACGTATCGTACATAATATTGTTAGTAATTGTAGACAAGAACGAAATAATTAGCTCATTTATGAATAGGGTCTGGGGTAAAATAAGGGGTGGATCTAAAAATATGATTACTTTCAGTATCATAGCTTGCTGATATTAATTAGGATATTTTAGAAACTTTATATATTTGGATGTTTAGATATACACCGTGTTTTTTTTTGATTTGCGTTAATTTCGAGGGTGCATTCCTGAGCTTAAATTAAGTAACTTTCTCAAAGACACCGATATTCTAATTAACTCCATTTCGGAGATAATCAATCATTAATTTCTATCTTATAAGGCCCTTACGAGCGTGTACACTTACCTTAGGGCCTGTTTACTTATTGATTAGTGTTTAGTGCGAGGTCATACATTTGCTACTAAACGTAAGTACTATCTCGGACGATCGACGTTCGAAATGACATTGATATGTCACAGTTTTCAATTGTTTCGTTGAGTTAAATGTAATGCCCGTGTTACAACAACGCTATATGCAACATTTAGTTACTTTTTATAAAAATAAAAATAGTAAAAAAAACTAAAAAAAAATTTTTTTTTTTAATTAACTATGCCATTTAGTTTCCTTAAACGTACTTACCGATACCCCGAAGTTAACCAAATTCAATAAAAACACGGTGTATATTCCTAAATCCTCAAATTAATTTATTGTAGATGGTAAAGAAGGCGCTGAAGATGTATTTAGAAATCCTGCATATCGACGAATGATAACGTGGCTTTTACGTACTTACTTAAATACGTCTCAAAGTTGTGAATTTACATACACATAACTATAATTATTATATTTATTAATACGTTGTTGTTTCGTTTTCTGTAAAAGCAATTCCTGGTCCATCAGATATATATGTAGTTAGTTATCTACAATAATTACAAGAAAAACTCTTTTATTACTATGTCCGAGTTTAATTCGTCCTAAATATCAATTACTAAAAGGAAAGGAGGGTTATCAGCGAGATAATGCGCGGTATCGGCAGCTATAACAAAGCTTGTTGATCCATTTATAATCTTAGTGTTCCTATCACATTTTACAATAATCGTTGTGCTGTTATTTTTAACTGTTGTTAAAACTTTATTTAAGGTAGGTAACTATTTCACAAGGTTTGCCTCATTTTTTATATTACTTATTTCCAGTTTATTGCTTCCTATATTGGATTATAAAGGATGACTCAGGCTAGAACATTCCGGGTCCTGGCTCTTCAGTTTTTTATAAAAAGTGTCTCGTGATCACTGATCGCTCGTCATAAAAAACGAAGTGTCGGAAGCCTCGGCCCGGATTCGGACTGTTTTATGGTAAATATTAACATGTTTGCATAAGTTTCTTTGTGCGAGTGCGCAACTTTCATCACACATCCTTACTGCAAAAAGACGTAGTTATGAAAAGTATACGTATTGCCCAATTTTGTTTATTTTTTAAAATTTTATATCTATTATGAGTATTGGTGTACTATATTGTATTATGAATCCTTTTGGAAGGTAATACTCTTTCTCACATACGTGTACTAGTGCTAAGTGGCAAAAAAATGAAAATGCATCATGTATAAGCTTTAAGAAAGTATTAAGTGAACGTTGAGTACCGTCCTTTTTTTAAATTTTAAGTGAAAGTTAAGCGAATGAACGTTATCTATTAATTTTTTCACTGATTTTAAAATCTCAAAAGAGGAAGTTCTTGATTCCCGATTTCTCAAAGACGGATGGACCGTATTGGAAAATTATTTCCTTAAAGATTGTTCACAGTTGGTCACGTTTTCATTGAGTGTCTAATTATGGGAATCTGGATCCTTAGATCTTTTTCACATAGTCCGATCTGATATCGGATGTCGGATGACTCTTGGAGAAAGTTACTAGAGAGTGGGGCATAAACAATAACTAAAGGAATAAATAAATATAAAAATGTATTTTTTATTTTATTTTTTTACTTCTTTTTGGTCATACAGAATGTGAAAACGCTCTTATATTATAGGTGCATCTATAGTGATTTCAGTATTTTTATAGTAACTTATACGGGTCTCTATTGTTTCCTATAAAGTTTTAAGTCATAATATAATGTATCATTTTATTTTTCTCAGAAACGCGTAACTTTTCAAGATTGGCATAAAATAAACCTAACCTAACCTAACCTATCTATAGGTTAATCTAAGGAAATTCCTGAAAAGTTAACGGTTTCAGAATTATGACAAATGATAATCTGACTACCATTACATTATGACTTTCAATAAATATGCCAAACAAAGGGATCCGAACTTATGCATTTACCTTCGGAAAGCTTTATTTGATAAAAGAACTGCCGTTGAAGACCATAAAATGACAGCATTTTTTATTGTTTGCGTAAATATTAATACGTAGTTTTTTTTATAAAGGTAACTACTGCATTTTTGGATGGCGAGACTTGTAAAATCACTGTTAAAAAAATGCCAAAAAACATAAGAAAACGATTAAAAAACTAAAATATCGGGACATAAAATCATCGACAATAACAAAACCTTTTTGGCCTGCGACACAGGTACTTAGTATCGAATAAAAACTATACGTTTCAAGTAACACTACTTTTTGCGGCGGTAACTTTTTTCACACAAAAAATTGAGACTATCTGACATAGTAAAAGTTTTACAACTTAGAATAACCTATCCAGTGACATACACATCGCTTGCCCTTATTGGTCAAAGGGGCCAATTAGCCCACCCTCCTTTTTCATACAAATGTAAATCAGATGATAATGCAATATTATTATGACATGGAGCTGATCTGATGACGGAGACAGGAAGTGGCCATGGGCCATGGGAACTCTTTGATAAAACAACTCAAACTAATTGTGTTTGGGGTTGTTAGAATTGTCCGTGGAGAAAAAAGTACAGTCCTGATTTTTTTTATCTATTATAGGTATCCCACTAAAAACATTTTCATGTAAAATGTTGCCAAGACGAAACCATAAGACTCACACTGCCAAAAAGTTATCAGATCTCTTATAGAGCCAAGCTTCTCACTCTACAAACCTTAACCTACCTTACCTTACCTTTGCCTTGAGTACCCTCCTAATATTTTGCGAATTCATTGAAAAATATTTGTTGAACTAATAGCATAGCATTATAGACTTATTACAGATAATGAAGTTCATAATGAACGGATGAATGAAATAAGTGAGAGATCATAAATATGGTCGTGAAGCGTGAAGGTGAAATATGAAATATGGCTACTTGAAATACATTCTTTAAGTATTTATGACTTAGAAACCTAAGCTTAAATATGATAATAAGGCGGTTTTGCCACTGGATTCGACGTAACAAGCTCTCAAAGAATACTTAATGCATGTTACTCAATTTAAATATATTTTTAAAAGACCTATATTTTAGGATAAAATGCCAGTCCGACCTTTGTCTCCCGAGCTGCAAGAAAAGGCTCGCGTAGAGCTAGGAGAAGACCCGCAGCGGCTTCAAGATGGAATACAACACCTCAAGGAATGGCTGGCCAAGCAGCCTCACCTTAATGCTAGGACAGGTAATCCGAGGGCGATCTAAATAATCCGGGCAATCGGAACAGTTCCTCACACTACAACTGCAGACTTACTTACTATAGTGTAAACTCTATAACCATTAAATGAAGTGTGTCTTTTGTTTCTGTATATCTAGTCTACCTATCAATAAGTAAACATATATTTGGACTTTCAAAGCGATTATTTTAAAAAGTATTTACTTAATAAAAATAAATTGTTGGACTACAGGTACATGTATGGACTACCCCCCCCCCCCCCCCCCCCAAATATATATATAATTTTAACTTCTAAACTGGGTGGCTTACGATAAGAAATGTAACATGTGCTATGATTTGTAATCAGTCTTGTTCAGTAAAGACTGTAAGTAGAATATTGTATTATACGCCCACGATTCCCGACACCTACGTTATTTTCAGATGACCAATGGTTAGCAGCATTTCTGCGCGGATCTAAGTTCAGTCTAGAACGGGCCAAAGAGAAATTGGATCTACACTATTCAGTCAGGACAATTGCTCCTGAGCTATTCAGACTTCATCACAGGGATCCGAAATTCAAAGAAATTCTCAAAACTGGGTAAAAACCATTGACATATATATCTAAGGAAGGGCCTTACGAGCAATAGTTCAGTGGTGTCACTCTCGAATTTGAGCCAATCGTGCAGTCTAACGGAACTAGTCGTGACCAATCGCGCGCGTGGTGCGAACTCATCAACCAATCGCGTTGCGGCGTTAGACTGCACGATTAGCTTGAATTCGTCTGCGTGACACCGCTGTACTGGCCCCATTCTTATTGCTCGTAAGGCCCGTCCTCAGATATATATGTCAATGGTAAAAACTTGTTGGAAAAATTACTTGTTTTTTCCCTCGTGAAAAAACTGAAACAGGTGACGTGGTTATCAGGTTGCACACTGATGCGGATTCGCACGCGCCTTCCGTGTATGAGCGAGACAGCGCTATGCACATATATAGCGATGTGAGTGCGAGTGATACCGGAGCGACGTGTGAATCCGCAATTCCGTATCCAATGTGAAAACTAACTTAATTTACCTAAAAAGACGTTGTATGTTTGCAGCACGTTTGCCATTATACCGAAATTAGCAAGTCCAACGGCGCCTAGAGTTTTCATAATGAGACCTGGTCATTATGATCCTAACAAGATATCTATCCTTGACATTATGTCAACGATTAGTGTTATCGTGAAGGTAAAATATTTGACTATACCGGGTGGGCCCAGTGACAGAGAAGTAATAATTAGTGGGCAATATACTCCTCAAACTGACCAACCATTTTTCAGCGAATATTGTAATGTTTAAAGCGTTAATGATGATAGCGTATATTGAAGATTATTAAAAATTTATTTGTATGAAAAATAGGAAGTCTTAACACATCATAATTTTTAAAAGTTGTTTTAAAAAAAGTTTTATCGTTTGAGGAGAACAATATGTTTTAATTATTTTCTCGAGTTACAGGGCCCACCAGAATTACAAGTAGAATTATACTTATTACATTATTTCTGTCAAGACTAAATACGAATCATTAAAAAACATTGTATAATTACAAAAAAAAATTACATAGGCGCATGGCACACTGCATCCGATTCGCACGTCGCTCGGAAGTTTGAGCGAGAAAACGCTATGAGCGTATTATAGCGACATCCCGCTCGCAAGTCGGAGCGGCGAACCGGATGCAGTGTGTCATGCGCCTAATCTAGTGTTATACAGGTTGTTTATTTAGTCACCTGCAATAATTTACGGACTAAATATACATACTGAGCAACTTTTACTAAGGGACCAACTCCGAAATCGCGAAAAAAAATCTGCTCTTCCATAGAAAATGTCAAGGTCAGACAGCCAAAATGTATGGAACAGGCAATTTTTATTCGCGATTTCGGGTTTGGTCCCATAGTGAAAGTTGCTCAGTATGACGTACATATATATTTACCCCGTAAATTATTGCAGGTGACTAAATAAACATATTTACATACATTTGGATAATAAAGGCTTTTTAAAAAAATGCGATACATTATGAAATGTACCTACTCACCTACCTAAGTGAAGTGCATCGTGTGGGAAAAGTTACCTGCAGAAGATACTTGCCCAGGCCAAAAGTATGAAATCAACGATATTATTATCGTCCATTGGTTATCAAAAAAATACATTAGGCAACCCTAAAAGATTAAAAATACTTATATTCTAATAAATAATCGGTAACATGTTTCTGATTAGGAAAAAGAAGAAAAAATAATTGACGCAAAAGATTTTTGGTCTGTGTATGGAGGGTTGGCCAACTTTGACCGACGAAAAAATAAATTATTCGCTTCAAAAAAGATTTTCTGCTACTTTTTTCTAATCAGAACACGATATAGAATATGTCCTTAAATGGATCTCCACTATTTTTGTTACATCCTTGATCCTGTATACGTACTATAAAAAAGATAAAAAAATTAAATTCGGAAAATGTCAGATAGCTATCGCCCTTTTTAATTGCCAAAATGTTGAACTGGCAATTATCGTAACCGGAATTTTAAAGTGTTCTATTATCATTTTGAGTGCTTTGTTTTCCAATTTATGTAACATCTTGTAATTCACATGTTGTACAAATAAAATTGTCTTCATAAAAATTCATCGATTGAAAATTACAGTTTTTTTATTGTCATAAATATAAGCTTGTTTCCATACTTTGGCCTGGGGTGTACCTACACCCCATCAATCAAAAATTAAAAATGTACACATCATGTACCTACCTATGTATGTATGTACCTACATGTACTCATCAAGAATAATAAAATATTTTTCAGATTGCATACATGGAAGACGATTCATACATGGTATCTGGTGCAGTTAGCGTTATAGATTTAGAGGGATCTACGATGGCTCACTTTGGGCAGATGACGCCCTCACTCATGAAGAAGATGACTGTTGCCAACCAGGTATGTTACCAATAAAGTACTTTCTTTCTAGCAGTGACTGTTAACTGTTGTTATCATCTCACAAGTATATTTTTTTCGATCTTTAATTGAATTTTTTATTGATACAAAATGCTCGAATAAGTAAAAATGGAGTCGAGTACAAGTGCGAGTCGGACTCGCACAGGAAGGGTTCCGTGCCATTATCTATAAAAACGGTTGGATGGGTATCCAAGTACTGACCACGCCCGACGTTGCTTAACTTCGGTGATTGGATGAGAACCTCGAGATTGGAAAGAAATATTTATTTTATTCTGTTTTTAGTATTTGTTGTTATAGCGGCAACAGAAATACATAATCTGTAGAAATTTTAATTGGCTGCCTATCACGGTTCATGAGATACAGCCTGGTGACAGACGGACGGACGGACGGACGGACAGCGGAGTCTCAGTTATAGGGTCCCATTTGACCCTTTGGGTACGGAACCCTAAAAATGAAGATTACCTGCTGATAGCTATTAAGAAACAGGTAGGTAGGTATTTTAAAAGTCGACCTCATCTTTATTAATATAGTTGTTCAATCGTATACTATAGTGTTTGACAGCCTAATTATAATGAACGGCCCGAGTTGACCCAATTTTCTGTTTCCGATTGAGCTAAAAAACCATACCTTCTACAATTCCATCAAGCTGATTTGATGATGGGGACCAAAAACGGCTATAGCAATTGTATATTAATAAAACTACGGTTAGGGAACAAAACGGTTTATACAAGCACTTTTCAATTTTCAGGATGCGGTTCCTGCTCGAATTAAGGGAGGTCATTATCTGAACACTCCATCCTTCTTCGAATCGGTATTAAACATAATGAAATCTTTTATGAATGAAAAACTCAAGCAAAGAGTAAGTGTTTTGCTTATTAATTCAGGATTATCCTAGTCTCGACGCTTGCAATCATATACGCCCCTAAATTAAAATAATATGCATGACATTGTAATCATTAATAAAAAAAAACTATTTCTTTTTTATGAAATTATAAGAGAATCATAAGTAAGCTTTTTTTAAGAATGGAACGTTCTACTTGCTTATAGTTTTAATTTGAAACATCCCGATTTATGATAGGTTCATACAACCTATGCTATATGTAGCTATGTATGTTTATTAAGCTTCACCTGACATAAATTATTTGCCAAAGTGTAACAGTTGCCTGATTTTTTTAAAGATACATGTCCACAATAAAGATTATGAAGGATTGTATAAACACGTACCAAAAGAAATACTACCAGCGGAATATGGAGGCAACAGCGGAACATTCCAAGAAATAAACGGTTAGTTTCCTTCAGCTAGTTGACTTAGTTATTCATTAAATAGTCAAATCATATAATTTGACCACCTATCAAAACCGTATTAATTACCTGTAAAGAATTTTCCTTACAGAGCTATCGCTGCTTCTACTCGTGGGAGGTGCGAGTATCCCTTTTTTATGAATTTAAGTGTTGATATCTAATTGAACGAAGAGCCTCAGGAAACGCTAGCCTAAGTGTTAACGATTTGTGGTAAGAAGGCACCATTAGTGCCGTCACCATAATGCAGGCCAGAGACCGTCAGTAACTAATAACCTTAAATAATGACATCACTACTGACAGTGTTGCTAGTGACTGTACCTCTAGTGTAAATTTATTCGATAGCGAAACGTGACGTACGCGTTTGCGTTAAGTCTCATTTTGTATGGGATTTAGAAACAGCGCGTCAAGCGGCACGTTTTGGAAAGTCAAAATCGCTATCGAATAAATGTACACTAGGGGTTCTGAAACTATATCAAAACAGGAATATAATGATGACATGATAATGACAATATTATTCATGTCAATTCTTACTGACGTTATGAACCGCATTAGATTAGTATATAAAGTCGTCAACCATTATCAATAAATGCAAAATTCTGTAATTGATTTGTAAAAAGGAAAAAAATACATTTACATTTAGCTTTAAAGGGGAAACCCCGTCATGGGGATGCCTTTTTGGTAGGTTTAAACCGCTTAGAAAATATAGCATATTTTTTATCTTACCATAATATATCTTATTTTAATATTTGTTCAGAATATTGGATAAAGAAGGTCGAGGAGTACGGCGCCTGGTTAGATGAAGACCTGCAGTATGGATCGGACGAGAGCAAGCGGCCCGGCAAGCCGAACACGGCCGAGGACATGTTCGGAGTCGAGGGTTCCTTTAGACAACTGCAGTTTGACTAATTTACTCTAAGTAGTACAATCCTGTAAATAAAATCTAAAATTGTAGTTGTGTTTATTTTCCCGTACACATTGTGATTAATATAAATGAAGGAACGAGCCACTTATCACAGGTAGATAATAGGTAACTACTTAGTTCCAAATAAAATATGATTTATGTTGGTTGATGTTTTTTTTCCTTAGATTTTGATAAACTTTGGTAAGTCTATGCGGAAAAACCACGAAATCCCACTTTGTCCCAAAAAAAGGTGATTTTCCGTTGAGTCATGATAATTCCATACGGTTTCGTACCTCAGAGGAAGATTTTTTAGGACATACTTACGATAAAATTGCGCTTAATAGGGAACTCTATCTATTCACCATATTTAATAACATCTGAAGAAAAAAACGAAAAAATTAAAAATCGGCCCGTTTACGATGTAGGTATTAATAAGGAAATAAACTATTAATTTTTTTTATACTGTTAGATAGAGTATATTTATTTAGTCACGATTTAGATTAATTTGTTTTATAACAAATTAAATAGAAAAATTGTAAAAACATACTATGACTAAAGAGGGGACATAAAATGAAAATATATAATGAAATTTTAAATTTAATGAGTTAACTAATTAATAAAACTAACTATTTTAAAACTTAAAATTAACTTATAAGTAAAAAAAAGCTCCCTAGGTCGCTGTTATGTGTTATGGGTAATGGTGCCCAGAAGACTGGCAGCATTACCTCTTGAATGTTAAGTCAAGACTTAGTCTCTGGCCGAACTAGCTGCTAGCCCTCTGGTCACCAGAGGCATCTCTCTTATTATTTATAATAAGTGATGAAATAAATATGTTTCTTAGCTGTTTGGGTACATTTAATTTCGTTCATACAAGTAATTAAAGCAATCCTGTAAAAACATTGAAACAAGAAAGGAATAATTTTATTTGTAGTTTGTTTCTGGCATGAAGTATCAAAGCTAATATTTTGATTTTAATATATGTAGTAGGTCTATGGATGGCCAATTCATGAAATAGTACCTGGGCAACCGAGCTTTGCTCGGTTCTAACTATTTATTGTAATATGGTGGTGTATAGGTGATAATCTTAAATACATTTTTTTAGTAAATTAAACTTGTCTAAAACAATAAAAATTAAAAAAAATATATATAAACTTGCAAACATAAAAAAAAAAGTTAGTCACCGGGCGAGATTCGAACCCGTAACACTCGTTTCTAGCCGTCCGCGTCCTAACCCGCTGGAGCAGACGGACAGTGGCCGGCAGCACGAAATTAGCGACCATATTCTGCGTCGAAAGAAAAATGCATAAAAACTCGAAAACACGCGTTTTCCCAAACATAAGACTAATCTAGATCGATTGTATACCCCCAAAAACCCCCGTATACCAAATTTCAGCGAAATCGTTAGAGCCGTTTCCGAGAACACAGAAATATACAAGAATTGCTCGTTTAAAGGTATAAGATAAACTGTAGGTGCCGCTATACCAGACCAAAAAAAAAAAAATTGACAAATTATGGTTTCCATTATTATGACATATATTTGAACTAGTTTCAGATAATATTTTTTGTTGTGATGAGTTTTAATAGCCTACCAAAAAATCAAATAAATCGCAAAGACCAAATTCAAGAAAATAATTAAAAAGTGAAAAAAAAAAACAAACCGCCATATTATGAAAACTGACAAGTGTACATGGTTCTTCTTTTGGGAACAGAGCTTTGCCTACAAGGAGTATCTAAAAATAAAATAACTAGAACATTTGATTGTAAGGCTAATTTTGTATAGAAATACGGCTACAGCCTTTACAATTTTTTCGAACTTGAATTAGTAGGGTGTGCAAGTGCAGTGAGTATGCACTTTTGTTTCTGGCGATGCTGTTTGGCACGATTGTTCCTTAGGTCAAATAAAGCTGATTAGGCCCGGTAGCTAAAAAATTGTACCGTTCCTACCCCAAAAAGAGGGGGGAACGGGTCAGCTCACCAGGTCCAATATATGCTATATTTCGTCCTGCTCTAAGCTGCTAGGGCAGGTTGCTCTTTTATAAACTTTGAAAAGCTTTAAATATTTCGGAAACTATTAAGTCTACAGAAACAATTCTAGTCTCGTACTGTAGCAAATTTCGTCTACTTTGAAAACAACCCGAGAAGGTAATATCAAAAACTAGTCCTTTAGGGTTATAATCGCGCAAATCTAAAAAAAAACGAAATTATTGCCATTTTTTCGTTTTTTGACAAAGTTGCGTTTGGCAGTCGAGTTTACAAACTTGGATTATTCATTAAGGTAACATTATAAACAAGTCTGCAAAACTACCGGATTTGACGCAAACGAACCCCATTACAAAAGTCGACAAAGTTACTGGATTATTATGCTTATGCGTTTGTTTTGCAAATACACAACTACACGCGCAAAGTTTTAAATCTATAACAATTAACCAACACTATTGTAACCTATCCTCTGTACTGGGTTGCAAATCTGCGAACAGAAAAACTGAAACAATGTAAATACCTCGACATTGGCACGTTCTTGGATTCAAACAGAACATATTTACTGCTGTCAGCCAGCCTACATTTGATAACGATAGCAATCTTAATATTTATCAGTTAGTCGATACACACCGGCAAACACCGCGGTCGATAGTGATACGCGAATAATTTTGGTCAATTGTAAGTTTTCTAAAAAATAAGCGATCTGTTTATACCTATATGTGCTTGTACGTTTATATCGTTAAAAGTTTATTGTATTATCATATAAAAACAGTTCAAACATCAACACTATTAACTGTGCATCGGTGAACCTTATGCCTTTTGTAATAAGGTCCACCGATGGATAGTTAAAAGTGTGGGCGATGTTACCTACCAGAAGTCGTAGTTTTTTGTCATGTGAGTATACGTAGTTAACGGTTTTAAATGCCGTAGTTCTTCTCAAAAAAAAATTATATTTTATTTTTTGCATTTTAATAAAAATAGGATAAGGTAAGCATATAGCGGTGTTTTAAAATGAAGAACTGTGACATATCAATGTCATTTCGAACATCGATCGTCCGAGATAGTACTTACGTTTAGTAGCAAATGTATTAACACTTACTAAACACTAATAAATATGTAAACAGGCCCTAAGGCCGGTGTTCACGATCGTAAGGGCCTTATTTAATAAAAATAAATTATTGATTATCTCCGAAATGGAGTTAATTAGAAGACCGGTGTCTTTGAGAAAGTTACTTAATTTAAGCTAAGGAATCCACCCTTGAAATTAACTGAAAAAAAAAACACGGTGTAGATTAAATCTACAATAGTGGTACCGTACAATTCTTAAGCAACCCTAAAAAAATCATAATTTAAAATCTTTATTGCACTTCACGATAATTTTCATTTTTCTTTTATTTCCAGTATTACACGAAGATGATTCGTGAACTGCCCCCCAATTTAGCTAAGATAGCTAAAGACGAGTTGAGTGAAAATCCAAAAAGGTTACAAGAAGATGTGCAACACTTGAAGGAGTGGATTACAAAGCAGCCACATTTGAAGGCTCGGACGGGTACGTGCTTTACTTATCGTACTGTTTGTAAATGATAAATATCGATCAGATTTTATTATTATGAATACGACGACACAATCAAAGAGAAAATAGAAAGTCCTACAGATAAGAAAGGGCCAACTAAAAGGTGTTTAGTGTAGGTACGTAATTAAGATTTACTATATCTAAGTAATCATCAGGCTCAGATCAAGTTATGCTTCGGCACGGTGAATGTTGTCACAGTTATTCGAAGGCCTATTCGACTCGTTATTCTCAGGTGCTGAAACTGCCGCCATTATGTTTAAGCACTTTTGTTATAAGGTTATATACAACTGTCACAGTGGACAGTCATGTTGTCCGGCGGAGTATTAACAACCCCCCCCCCCCATGCTTAAGGACCATAAGTCTCATTATACTCATTATTCTTAAACTCATCTCGCGCAATATCTAATTACCAAAATATGTTTTTTGTTCAATGTCACTTACGGTTGTTATGTGTTGTTGTTGTTGTCCTAAAGCACCCCAGAGGTGCAGAGGGCCTTCACAAGTTCGCGTCACGCCTTCCTACCTTCAGCCTCGGCCCTTCTGGCCTCGCTCCTGTTCAGCCCGACCGCTCGTAGCTCGTCACTCTCGACGGACCGTCGCCAAGAGTGTACACGGCGCCCGGAGCCACGACTTCGTTGTTATTTGTTTGTTTGTGTTGTTATGTGTGGTGGGGCATAATAGGTCCCCAGAAACTTATGCAGTATTGATTTGTTATTTATAGATGATCAGTGGTTGGTAGCAGTCCTGAGAGGCTGCAAATTCAGTCTGGAACGAGTTAAGAAGAAATTGGATTTATATTACACGTTGAGAACAACAGCACCTGATGTGACTCTTCGCCTAAAGCCCACTGAAAATAAGTTTCTGGAGTTTCTCCGACTTGGGTTAGTTGTATCAGAATTATTGTTATCCAAACAGAGCTCGGTCAGATTATCGCAAAAACAAATGCGGTAATAGAAAAAGACGCAATTTTTGGATAATTATTGGTTTCTACAATATTAGAAAATTTAGAAATTAATAAAAAAAACACTGTAAATAACACGACTTTATAACATCTTGTTCTATTTTCGAGTTAGAACTATTTTGCGATGATCTATCTGAGCTACGTTTATAAGATAATATAACTGTTTATTTGTTCGTTATACCTATTAAATTGCCTTAATGGATTTCATATTACACATTTAATAAAAATTAAATAATTAATCTGCAGATTGAATTAATCTGCAGGGCAGCTCTCACCACAAGCTGCCCTGCAGATTAATTGCACCACAGATACTGTTGGGGAGTAACGACCCCACGGACCGGTGCCCTATTGATTTTCCGACAAACAATACGCCGATTTTCGATTCGCCGACAACGATTTGCAGACGGGTTCTTTGGCCGAGTAACGATTGGCAGAATGTCATTACGCATAATAGTCGTTTGCACGAGTAGTCAATACGCAGAACATTGAATACGCATATTTACTTTTCGTAGAATAATCATTTAGTAACTCTCACAATTACCCGAGAAACTATTGGTCGAAACACAATAGGTCGAATAATCACTTGGCATTAATATTGATTAACAAAACTTCGCTCTTTATGGCTAGACTAGGACATGACTAACCTACACAACAACTTTTAGATTGAGTCTGATAAACATGGTTTTGATAAATTTAATTATATACTTATTTTCATTAACACAAATGACCATAAAATTTTATGCCTTGAAAGGAGCAATTCTTGTATATATATATATATATTTATACATTTCGGGGATCTCGGATCGGCTCTAACGATTTCGATGAAATGTGCTATATGGGGGTTTTTGGGGGGGCGAAAAATCGATCTAATTAGGTCGTATCTCTGGGAAAACACACATTTTTGACCAGAGCAAGGCGCGGTCGTCTAGATATTACAAAACCAATATTGCATAGGTACGATGGCCCACACTGTAGCTGTCCATCGGTGGATCTTATTACAAAAGGCATAAGGTCCACCGGTCGACAGTCAAGAGTGTTGCTGTTTGTACAATACCTACGCTTTTGTTCATATTTAAGTTAAACACTGATTGAAATCTAAACTATGCTTAACGCATATACTTAAAAAAGGTCAATATTTTATTTCATCTTTTCTTAAGTCAGTTTTTTTGTAAAATGACTTTATTTCGAAAATAGCGATGTATAAAATGTGAAACGTTATTCGACTAAACATTCCTTAAACGAAAAGATTACTCTGCCAAATAAAAATCGTCCAATAATAGTTCTGCTTGTTTACACAGAAACGAACTGAACTGTATGTGAACCAAGACTCTGCGTAACGTTAGTCGACCAAAAGTTACTCTACAAATGAATCACTCTGCGAAACGATGTTCGGCGAATCGTTGTCTGTGAATCGATAATCTGCGAATTAATTGTCGGAGAATCATTAGGTACCCATTGTTGGTCCTGTGAACGGGTTCCAGCAAGTGAAAGTGCATGACATTTAAGCTCTCCAAGGGGCCTCTACGTGTTGGATCTATATCCCCACGCAAGCCTATCAAAAGACCGGGATTTATAGGCCCGTGAAATCCAAGGAGATACAATTAAATAATTAATAATTACTATGGGAAAATCTTACACAAATCAACCTAGTCCCAGTAAGCTCATTAAGGCTTGTGTTGTGGGTATAGAAATGCATTCCTGAGCTTAATTTAAGTAACTTTCTCAAAAACACTGGTATTCTAATTAACTCCATTTCGGAGATAATCAATAATTTGTTTTTCCGATTCTATTGTTTGGCTGAATTAAATGTAATCCCCGTGTTCCAACAACGCTGTATTCATAATTTAAGTAATTACTTAAAAAAAAAGAAAAACATTTTTTTTTGGTAATTAATACCCATACCCTGGAGTTAACGGAATTCAATAAAAACACACCGTGTTTAAAACACACCATAATGGATAAATAGATATAGATAACAACTTAAATACATGGAAACATCAATAACTCGGGACCAATCTGTGACAAATAAACACCCTCATCAAAATTCGAACCGGGGACCGCCTGCTTCGTAGGCAGGGCCACTACCGACTAGGCTAGGAGGCCGTTTCTTATCTGGAACATTATATTTCAGAACTGTTGTCATCCTTCCCGAGGCGATTCAAAAGTTGTCGCCTCGCATTATACTCATCCGCCCAGGCTCCTACCACCCTAACACACATAATGTAGCCGACATCATGTGTATCTTGATTTATTTGGTGCAAGTAAGTGATTATTTTGTCCAGACGTATAAATTAATTATACGTCTGGACCAGAGTGAGGTCCTTTATTTTACGTACCTACTAATATGTATAAATAAAATAAAATAAGATGTATAAATAAACTAATATGTAATAATTAAGTCTATGAATAATAATGATTTCCGTAATAAAAACTAACATACCTACTTATATCCTGCCCCTGGACTCAAAATATATCTATAGTTACCAAATATCATCTAAATCAGTTCAGCGGTTTAAGCGTGAAGAGGTTACAGGCAAACAGATAGGTTTTTTTTTTTTAATTTAACAGACGTTCGATAAAAAATGGGTATAACAGGTATCTAATTAGATTATCAAAGAAATTCATTTATTTACTACGTAGGTACCCATTGAAATGTTAAAATACAAAATAACTACATATTATTACATTTCAATACTATATATTATAATAATTCAGCCTATATACGTCCCACAGCCGGGCACAGGCCTCCTCTCATGCGCGAGATGGCTCGGGCTATAGTCCCCACGCTAGCCCAATGCGGATTGGGGACTATACACATACACCTATGAATTTCCTCGCAGATGTATGCAGGTTTCCTCACGATGTTTTCCTTCACCGAAAAGCTAGTGGTAAATATCAAACGACATTTCGTATATAAGTTCCGAAAAACTCATTGGTAGTACGAGCCAGGATTTGAACCCGCGACCTCCGGATTGAAAGTCGGACGTCATATCCACTCGGCTGCCACCGCTTTTTTTCAATACTAACGTTTACAATAATAATGTTTTCAGATTGTGGTCGTTGAAAGCGATGCGGCGACAGTCATGGGAACGAAGATCGTGGTAGATTACCAAGGAGTCACAATGGCTCACTTGGCACAGGCCAACCCGACATTACTCAAGAAAATAGTAGCTGTTAGCCAAGTATGTAAAAGAGAATATAATTTAGAATCTTGGGCCTAGCAAGGGAATCTAAAGCACGAGATGTAAATAACTT
The DNA here is from genome assembly GCF_033807575.1 of Cydia pomonella. Lineage (NCBI taxonomy): Eukaryota > Metazoa > Arthropoda > Insecta > Lepidoptera > Tortricidae > Cydia > Cydia pomonella. The sequence continues at coordinate 12,093,839 of NC_084707.1, forward strand.
TGAACTCGTGTAGCACACGTTACCAGTGAGAAACGTTTTTATCCTTCTTCATCACTTTTTTACGCACGTATTCTTTAGGTATACAAGAATTAATTTCATTATGGCAATAAAACACAAAAATAATGCGAAAGTAATTTCAGTGAAAGAATATTATGCAAATAAGTAACAAACATACGTTGACAGCACAATCCAGAATTTTCTTTGAAAAAATATTTTCGAAGACACGTTCGGAATTGTGGATATTACAATTTATTTTGCATGATAATCTTTATATTTTCAGTAATATTGTAATTTATAAAATATACTGTAAATTTTATCATAAATGAAATAGTTTTTTTTTTTCATTTTGCGTTATTTATCACAGAGCTCCTATGGCCTAGTCCGGTCTCCATCATCAGATCAGCTCAATATCATAATAATAGTACATTGTCATCGATCTTTCATAAGTATTCTCAATTTTAGCTTAATCTGAAATGAATGAGTGGTCCCAAAATGGTTTGCAAATTTTGAAGAAAACTTACATAAATAGTCACATAATTATGAACATCGTGACTTCTTGAATAACTTCCGATGCGCACACGAGATTTTCTGTGACTTTTAAATGAGACAGTGGAACGCCCTCTACGTATACGAGTTACCAGATTATTAACCTTACTCTTACTTTAATTTGCCCTTCATTACACCAAAATAGCTTAGGTTTTGGGAACAGAAAATACGAAAGAGATCTAGACACGGGATTCGGAAGCAGTTTCAGAGATTTAGTTTTATTTTTACATTGATTCCGCGGTTTAGATACCTTATCTAATCTAACCTATCCTAACCTAAGCATTCGTTAACATTTGCAGGAATCAATGCCTCTACGGTTAAAAGGCAGCCATCACGTGAACTTGCCCGCTGGCATTGAAGCCATTTTTCAATTAATCAAAGGACTTCTAAATGCAAAAGCTAGAGACAGGGTAATTACAGCACCAATAAGTACCTAATCAAGTAATCACAATCATATTTGATTCATGTACGTGTAGATTCATTGTAATATGTCTTTATTTCTTTTTTAAGTTGAAGATACACAAAAAATACGAAGAATTAAGGGAATTCGTACCACAAGAATCATTACCAATAGAATACGGAGGCAATGGCGGAAGTATTGCGGAAATAACAGGTAAGATTCAAACCCAATAATGCTACTGACAGGTAAAAGCTAATTTTAGATGATGCCTTTAAAGAGAATGGTGAATTCAACAATGCCACGAGTAAACAAATATGTATTATGATTTATCTCACTGTGACTCATTGTATTTTTTCAATAAATATTTAACGCATATCAACTTTATACGAATTTTTAAATTGTTCCAAAGTTTGCACGCATGTTAGAAGCTGTCATACATTCATTCGTGATTCGTGAAAGAGTTGTAGTTAGTGGTCGTAGTTGTATGGTAAAGTTATTATGATCACAAGTCGGTATCACTATTACGGGTAATATCGAAACGAAATTTGTTTCGTGAGCAAATATGGACCCAGTTTCTTAATATTTTACATTACGAATTCGCACCATGGAGACTACGAAGACTCGATGTTTGCGTCTATTTATGTGCGTCGAAAGTCGAAACACCGATGGGAGTTTTAAAACCACAAATGTAATCATTGCATGCAGAAGAGAAGCGCTGGTGGCCTAGCGGTAAGAGCGTGCGACTTGCAATCCGGAGGTCGCGGGTTCAAACCCCGGCTCGTACCAATGAGTTTTTCGGAATTTATGTACGAAATATCATTTGATATTTACCAGTCGCTTTTCGGTGAAGGAAAACATCGTGAGGAAACCGGACTAATCCCAACAAGGCCTAGTTTATCCTCTGGGTTGGAAGGTCAGATGGCAGTCGCTTTCGTAAAAACTAGTGCCTACGCCACATCTTGGGATTAGTTGTCAAGCGGACCCCAGGCTCCCATGAGCCGTGGCAAAATGCCGGGACAACGCGAGGAAGAAGAAATGTAATCATTGCATACCCTTTTCGCAAGTGGTTCAGTGGCATTCGGTGCACCCACATAAGCATATGGGTATGAATTCGTCATGGAAGAATTCGTAATTAAGAAATTATAATAATATTCAAATAAATTAGCTAGCTTATATTAAGTATATACTGAATTCTTACATTATTTTCGTGAAACCTGTTATGCCCGTATTTTAGATGTTGTTGAACGTTCCAATCAGAATGAAGTTTTGAAATTCAATTTACAGAAAAATGGGTGAACAAAATGGTAGAATACAAGTCATGGATGCAGCAGGAAGAGACCCTCGGCACAGACGAGTCGCGACGCGCCGGAGAGCCGCGCACGGCCGAGGAGATGTTCGGCGCGGACGGCTCCTTTAGAAAACTCGACATTGATTGAATTTTCCCAGTTATAGTTTATTTGAAAATGTATATTGGAGGTCATATATGCACGCAGGAAAATAAGATTACAAAAGTTAATGAATTGAAAAAAAAAGGCTATATTAAATAAATACAGAATGTTTGGATTACATATAAATAATTAAATTTTACCTTTCACATAAGACTTAATTTTAGTTTCTTGTTCTATCTGAAAAAAATATGATCTATCGAGCGCACATTAAAGTGATTTTCATTAAAATTAACTGCTTTATACAATATCAACAAATATTTTAAAAACAGTAAAATATAAAACAGTAACGTGTGCTAGACTTCTTTTATTGCATCTGGAACACCTACTGACATAACATAACATTTTTAATTCCGCTACCTAAAGGTTGTCTGGAAGAGATCGCTTTGTAGCGATAAGACCGCCTGTTGTTTACCTCTTCTTTATGTGTTGTATTATTTGTACTGTTTCTGTATTGAGGTGTGCAATAAAGAGTATTTGTATTGTATTGTAACGTTAACTGTTTGAACATTTATATAGTCCGTTTTATTTAGCACTAGGAAAAAGGTAAACAATCTTGGCATGTCTTTTTATTGAAAAGCGCTTTGTAAATTTAAATTAATAGTTAAAAAAATAAAACCTAATCTTGGTCAAAGTTCATTACAAGACTTTTCTAACAAATCCAAACACAGCTATGATACGATGTTCCATCATGAAGTTCCAGTTCATATCTTCCGACCCCATCATCAGATCAGTTCGACAGTACCATATTATTGTATTGTCATCAGAACTACATACAGCTGCCAATTTTCATGACGCTACGATCCTTGGAAGATGGTTTAATTATTTACCTTATATTCCATTACATAGTTCGACAGGTCGACCTAATAAAAGCGTGTTAATTAGTAAATATTACATAAGGAAGAAGAACAATGTAAATGATCGTATATTATTTATAACTATGACATATTTGCCGTGACTTATTTTTCTGAAGTGTTTTTCAATAAATAACCACGTCAAAATCGTTTACCTTCTTTCTAATGCTAAAAACGGATTATAAATATTGAAAAAACGATAAAAATAAACGAATGGTCACTACATTTTAGCTACTCAAAACAGTAAAATTTACTGTCTTTTCGGAACAGTAAGTTTATTATTTAACCCGTCTTCTCATCTTGCCTTTTAATAATGAGGTCGCAAGCGTGCGTCTCCGGTAATACGTGACGAGAAGGGACAGTTTTTAAAAATTTATCAAAAAAGTATGGTGGTAAATTATACAAAATGATGTATAAGAACAGTTTCAGCAAATGTTGTAGATTGTTTAAGTATCAAACTTACGCTGAAATTATGTCGGTTTTCAGAGAAATTGTCACTTGTTTTGAAGTAATTTCTGGAGAAAATTCAAACTGATTAATTACTTAAAAATTTATTAACTAGTTTAATTTTCGTCTAATTTTCATTAACTTCAAATTTATAATAATAAAATGTAGTTAATTAAAGTTGAAGTCCAGGATATGTGTAATACAAAATTACCTAGCAGTCCAAACTATACGAAATTTACGAATAAGATCGACAAAATCGGTGCAAATAAGTGCTTTACGCGCGATTACCTAAATGTCCGGATAGTCATCGGACGCGGAGGGCTGCGGCTGTGGCCCGCAGTCTGCGCCGGTCCGACAAAGCAAGCTCTTGACGACACTCCACGGTACTGACTGAAACATTTTTTTATTTTATTTCGAAGTCCATCATGTCGAGCGTTTTCGACTAAAATACGTGAATGACCGGTTTTAACATATTTAATAAGATATAATTTATTAATTACAATCGTTAACAACATTGACAGAAGAAAAAACAACACATTTTGAAGTAATAATGAAATTATAAACTATGAAAACATACGGCCAGTACTCAGGTAACAGGCTAACATAATTCAACCATTAAGGTCGACGAGTATAATTTAGTCCTTATGTTCACCTTAGGTACTTAAGTAAACCCGTTAAATATGTAAGATTATTAACAAATTATTATCACTTACCCTGGAAAACTTTATACCGAAACAGGTGCCACGAGCTTACGAACTTAGAAGCTGAGCTGAAATTTATCACGAATTGATTCAAATAAGAGGTTCATGAATAAATTCACATAAAAAAGTTACAACCAAATCTTTATGGCTTATACATGAAATTACTACTAAAGAATTAATATAACTATTTCGAGGTATATTATCATGCTTAGTAATATAATAAAAATACTAATTCACAATAGCCTTAACCAGCCGAAAAAGGGGCCCTTTACCTTATTTCGGCATAGTTGTACATGTCATCTTCACGGAGTCTCAAAAACAAAATATACTTACATGATAAATACCCCGTTTTCAATAGTATAATAACTATAATATAATAATAATAACCAGGTTATCTTGAAAAAGTATTAATAATTTAGCAACAGTATCTATCGTGCTCCGTTTACACGCTCGTGATAGTCGTGATGTTATAACTCTTTAATTATTACCAATCGTCAGTGTTGTTCAGCGTTCTTTGCATGTTTAGGCCGGAATATCATGACCATGCCACGGTTGATTTGTCTTCTAGTTAGGAACGAATAAGCGGGACACGTGTTTTCAAGTAATTTGTTATTGAAATTGATTATTTATTTGTCAATAGTGGGTTTACAAAGAGGTCATAGCGTAGATAGCCGACCGGTGTAATGACCCGTCGTGCGACACGTAGCAATACCCTTTTATCTACACATACAATAGGTCACATTTATACATAGGTTGCTAGATAAGTTTTGCAATAGACAAATATGAAACGAAGACTTGGAAATGACAATATCTGGCTGGAAAACATTTGTTATTTACTTTTCCCTATATCTAGATTAGGTGAACTTGCCCCATCGTATACCTTTACCTTATAAAGTTATTGAACGTATCTACAGTTAAATAAGATAGTATGTACCTATAGATCTACCGTTTAACTGAGGCAGTTGGTAAGAAGATTTTTCTGGTCAGCTACTAAAATTACGTATTGGTAATAAAATATGTATAAAGCATAGTTAAAGTTAAATAAAAGCTTGTGAAGGTTCAATACAAGGGTTAAATTCTTTTTCAGCATTTAGCCATATGGTAATATAAATTGCAAAAAGTCCCAAAAAAACCTTAACCATACAAATTAAGTTCGGCCGCTTACGCCGTTAGTAGAATCAGGCAATTGACCAATGTTGAGACAGCTCGTCTATTATAGTTATTTTCATAGTGTAATGTCATATGGTATTCTGGTTTGGGGCAAAGCAGCTGACGTACAGACTATATTTGTCTTACAAAAGAGAGCCATTCGTTCTATATACCTAGTTAGTTACTAAGTTGTGTTACTCGATTTGCAACCTCTTTATTTCCGTTAAAACAAATGCTACCGAAAAAATAAAAAATGACATAATGTGGTGGATTTGTGAGCTATAATTATATACCACACATAACGCTTATCTCACGCTTAACGCACACCCGCCAAACATGATTTTGAAGTTGCTTGAAAACCTAAAATTCAACAAATAATTTGTTTATCGCACAATTAATAGATACAATAGTAGTCAGAGCTTCGATGACCGCAAGAGGTCTGGAAAACCACGCACCGTTTGGACCCCAGCTCTAATAGAAGCAGTGAAGGCGAGAATTGCAAGAAACCCCGTCCGGAAGCAAAAGTTGTTGGCAATACAGATGTCTGTGAAGAGAAGCTCCCTAAAAAAAGTTATCAATGAAGACCTTGGACTACACGCTTACCGCAGACAAAAAGGTCATTTGCTTAATGGACGATTAAAGACTATGAGGCTAGAGAGAAATCGCGTGCTATTGAAGCGGTACGCACAAAATGGCCACCGCAAAATTCTATTACAGATAAAAAAAATTACCATTGAAGAATGTTGTAACCGCCAGAATGACAGAGTGTATGCAAAAAACAGTCAAGAGGCGATTGCGGCTGTTCCGAGAGTGCAACAAGGCCATCATCCCTCTTATGTGATGATTTGGCTGGGTGTGTCATACTCAGGGCAGACAGGTTCATTTCTGTGAAAAAGGTGTGAAAACTGGGGCCAAAGTTTACCAAGAAACCGTTCTCGAACCAATAGTGAAGCCTTTAAGCCACACCTTATTTCAAAACCAGTCATGGGTCTTTCAACAGGACTTAGCTCCTGCACATAAGGCAAAACAACTCAAGCCTGGTTTCGAAGGAACAAAATTGACTTTATTGCCTACGAAGACTGGCCGTCCTCCAGCTCGGACCTTAACTCCCTGGATTATGCAATATGGCAGGTTATTGAGGAGAAAGCCTGTGCTAAACCCCACATAAATCTTGACTCCCTCAAGCGAGCCATAGTTAAGACAGTGACGGAATTAGTCATGACAATCGTGCGTGCCGCTATTGATGACAGAGGCCTACCGCGAACCACGTTCGACGTGTTGCCTCCCTATCACACTTACGTACGAATTTACATGTGCGACAGAGAGGCAACACGTCGAACGTGGTTCGCGGTAAGCCCTCTGGTCTCGTCGTTTGAGGGCCTGTGTCAAGGCCAGAGGAGGCCATTTTGAATGATATTGTCATATGTAATTTCTGATTTTGTGTACTTCATTTTAATATATAGTTTATTCAACTTTCGTTCGTATATTTTATATAGATAAAGATTATTGCAGTAACAGAATTTAGTAACCAACTAGGTATAACTTAAGAGCACGTGAATCATTAAGAGAACTTTACAAAGAAATTAATATTTTAACTGTAGCTTCCCAATACATCTATAATAGTATTATTTATGTTGTTAAGAATCTAGACTCCTTCACTAAGAATTCTGATGTCCATAACTATAACACTAGAAATAAAAAGAAGCTTTCTATCAGAAAGTTTCGTGTCCGCAAAGTACAAAAGTCAGCTGGTTGAAGGTTTGACTGTATGAAGTAAATTTGTATTATGTTAGGTACCTAAGTATGTTAACGGCACCAATCATGGAACATTTAAGAGAAAATTTGGAGTATTTTTGATACGTCACCGACATCTGTAAAATTTCTACCGCTTTACGCTTTAAAACTTGAATGTTCAATTCGTCCTTTATGTTTTCTATGTATTTAATGAAAGCTACTGCAATTGGTTTCAATATTATTAACCAAATTAAAACTGTGGTTTTTTGCTCCAGTCATGGGATGTATTATGGAAGGTGGAGGTAATTTAATTCCACACTCCGTAGGATGTATGGTGCCATTCATTTTCAAACTAACAAATATCATTGAAAAATTAAACTTAAGCAACTCTTTGGCTCTTGTTTAAGGTTAAATGTTGCCAGCGATTAAAAACTGACGGTAAATACTTTGTCTATACCATCCCATTACTGGTGCCTGTTCTATTATAAGTAGGTTGTATTTATAGTTTTATTCTAAGTATATCATAGTGTAGAACACTACTGTAATGATTATGTATGCTGAATAAAAATGAAAAAAAAAAAGTGAATATATCAGAGTATCACATATTTGAGATGGCTAATTTTTCTGTGTCTGTTTGTAGGTAGACTAACTGCCTGAAGCAAGAAATATATCGACCGTATTACCATACTTAATCCGTGGCATCGGTTTTATGTTCTCAGTATCTATCCATCTAGCTCGCAGAACGCACGTAAATAGGAACCACTATCTAATCACTCCAGTGATAGCCTAATAACAGTCTCGACAAAATTATCGCTATCCTAGTTTGGTGTTACCCAGTCTTGACTTCAGTCCGCGAATGATGTTTTAAGCATTTTCAGCGAAATATATATCCCGACGAATATGAATTTACTGCTTGGTTAGCGCATCATTGGGAAACTTGTCACGATCATATGTAAGTTTATGTCTCTTCATAAAAAATCCACTTACTTACATTTATTATCTAATATTGTGTAAACATTTAAGATGATAATGGATATTCATGTGCTTAATACCATTGTTTATTAACCAAACGTATTCTAGTTAACCTTGACTTTTTGTAAAATTTAACAATCATAATTACGCTATTTCACAAATGATTTAAGTTTATTGAATACCGTCCGCTTCTAAATCCTTCATTGTAATGTAATAAACTCTTTAAACAACCTACCTATTAACACATACATTATTATTTTTGTGGTTATTTGAAATATAATATACATTTTTTTGTGATAAAGGTGAAAAGCCATTGGATATTAAGCACATTACCACCATCATCGAATATGACGATTCGACCACTGTCTGCGGCACTCAAGGAGAAAGCCGCGAAAGAAATAAATGAGGATGATCGCAGAATAGCGTCTGATATCACGGCGTTGAAGGACTGGCTAAAGAAACAGCCACATCTGCATGCAATACAACCAAGTAAGTAATATGTGAAAATATCAACTACATAATTAATTACTAACCGGTAAAATCTAACAAATGAATATACTACAACAGTATTTTCCACTTTGTTTTGGCATGAAAGACGAGAAATCTAAGGAAAATGAATTTCCTTAAAAAATAACTTTTTTAATACAGTCGCTCAAAACGTGCTACTTTACGTAGCTATTTGTGTTTAGCGTGCGGAAAGTTGGTTTTCGCGAACTAGTGCTTTTCACATTTCCAATTTTGACTTGTTCCAATTCATGACTACTTATTGATGAGTAATGAGTTAATGTTAGTTTCCTTTAAAAGTCGTAATAAAACCCACTGTAAATGTAAGAATAATAAAAATATGCATATTTCATATTTTATTACTTACCTCCTCATCATTATAACACGTTAATTTTTTAATATTGAATATTGAAAAACCGTTCTTAATATGTTCAAAGCCCTGAAACCCTATCAAAGACGTTTTTTTCTTACTGCAAGCATGTTTTAAGTTTCCAAAGGCAACATTCGATATTGTTTTTTTACAATTTAAATATACGATACACAAATAATCATAAATAAATATATACTTAGGTAATAATAGTACAATGTTTTATATTTACAATTGTTTCTGTCTTATAGAACATGCTTAAAAAAAATAACTGTCGTTTTTTCTTATTTTTCGTAACTGTATTAAAAAAACGTCGTTCGATACACGTGCGGAAATGTCGTTACTGCTCAAGTACCGAGATATCTTGCCACGAGCCGTAGGCGAATACTTTCCTAACTATATAGCATCGAAATGTACTATTTTTTACAGTAAGGGGACAAAGTTGTTGTTTAACCTCTTGTGCTAATATTGATACCCGTGCAAGGGAAAGATTGCAAAGTAAACAAATCGTAAGTATTGGGAGGGTTACACGAACTTTGCTACTGACTGAAACAGAATATTACATCGCGAGGAAAATATTAGCTGTAAAACACTACAAATCAAATTACAAATCATTTATCATTTAATAATCATTTAATATCATACTTATAAGTTACAAACATATTTCTTAAGAAAGAACCTAAAAAACTTGATACCTATATTATATATTTCTCGTCTTACGAGCCTTTTTATTATCAATTTTATAGAAATCGTACAGCCGTTCTTTGTCGAATAGAAGTACACATAACAGGTAAATAGTAGGTTCAGGATAGGTTGTTACATGTAAGTACACGTAGATAACTAACAAGTAACAACGTATACGTTCCGCTCTATAACATAAGGTTAGTAGTAGGTAGGTACTCAGATCCCTAAAACCAGACGTTCATGGCTGCTGTAACGTTAACTGCAATCCTTTTTTAAGATCAACCTAAACATTTAATGAGAAAGTCCTCAACTGGAAACATTGGGCTAACTGTTACTGGATGATTATTAAGCACAATTCGATTTCTATTTGAGCCTTGAATGGCGTGTAGAGAGAATACGTTTTAATTATCTCACATAGTGTTTTCAATATCATTCGCTTAGGTCATCCTGGAAAAACACCAAAAATGCCGATGTTCTTATTACAAGATTTTCCTAACATTATCAAAACCAGCAATAATATCAGTATTTACCAGAAAGGTCATGTTTATGGAAGCGTAAATATCTTTACAGTAATTAAATCGATAAGATGTTTAATTAAGTATATCCAGTGCCGGATTAAGAAATTTTGATGCCCTAAGCATTTCTAGATCTTGGTGCCCCCTCTGCCTAGGCTCATCCAGATTACATTGACAACATTGATTTTTTTTGGTAAACTAAATGACGTTCATGGTCGCATTACTGCTGCAATTAGTATTTTCAATCCATTACTTATTTTATCAAGGAAATTGACAGTGCTGCAGCAGTAATGTTGCAACAGTAATGCTGGTGCAGTCGCCATCCTAATGTCACCTTTATCAAAGCATGCGTGAACTAAATGACTGAAATTACCTATATCTATGATTGTGTACTTGCCTTTCCGGCTAACTATGTGATTAAAACCTGCTTTGGTTCACTTCACAAATAAACCCTAGAAGTAACATGCATGACCAAAAGTAACCCGAAAGTTACATAAGGACTGAGGCCCAGAGGCAATTGTAAATTCGTATGTGCGACAGGGAGACAACACGTCGAACGTGGTTCACGGTTGACACTCAGTTGTTTCTACCGTGGCGGGCAATCGTGCGAGGCCGAAGGCCGTACTGCAGGATAGCAGTGCTTGGAATTGAACCAATGGTGGAAATAGTCAAAAAACGAATCCAACGGCCATACTCATAAGGTTGAAGATCCGGAGTGGCCACTTGGCGCTTCCGAGCAAGACCTCAAAGCGGAGTTGCGAGAGAGCTGGGTTTTGTGACTGAAAAAATACCCAATGTAAGCGAGGACTAAGGTCGAGCTCCACACAGGGTTGAAAAGAGAGCTTTTCTAAGAAGCGCATTCATGTGAGGCCAAAGGTCGAGCTTCAGCAGGGCCGAACTCTGGCAAGAATCTATGGCCAAGTGTCTTAAAAAACTAAGTCGAAAGCTGAGCTCTTCATAAGGCTGAAAGCGCGGTCCGATCGGCGCTTTTACGTATGAGGCCAAAGGCCACGCTGCAAGAAAGCAGAACTTGGAATTGACAAATTGTGTGAATGAGGCCGAAGGCTGAGGTCCTCATAAGGTTAGACGTCCGGGGAGTCTGCGCGGGGGGGCGGCGCGCTATAAAAAAAACCAATGGCGAATTGTAAATAAGGCATAATGCCCAGCCGCGAGAGACGAAAGCCTGGATTTGGACACATGGCCGAATGTGAGGCTTAAGGCTAACTTTTGCATAAAGTAAAAAGCCGAGTATGAATAAGACCTAACGAAATCGAACCAATGTGATCATGGCTCTCCTGCTGCTCGGCATTTGGCCTCGCTCAAAAGGGCACTTGATTAGAGTTAGTTGCAGCCGATGAAATAGGCGTTTCGAACCGAAGATTTCCTTTGGCAGGATTGACCCCTAGGAGTTAGGACCCAAGGGTTGATTTAGTTAAAAAGTGGAGCCACCAAGTTTTGTAGTGTAATGCCGAACTCATTTACGAGTATGGTATCACATTGACACCATTCCGAAGTGGAAACATGTAAAATTTTCATTTTTTTTAATATTCCTCTTCACGTTTCAACCGCTGAACCAATTTAGTTGAAATTTGGTATAGAGATAATTAGTTTAGACCCAAAAATATAATCAAGAGTTTACAGTTTAGTCCCAAGAAAGGACAGGATAGTTTTAATCTAAAAAAATCATCGCTAAGGATGTGTAAAGAAGGGTGGAAGTTTATGTGGGGAATCAATAACCGCTGCATCTATTTGAATGAAATTTGGTATGATCTACATTTTAGATTTTGTCGAAAATGAGAACAAACGTAACTTAGAACCTAAACTTAAACAGTTATTGACCTCCGACTGACCGACTTCGCCGAAGCTAAAATAAACCTGAATCAAAAATCTGGGTGGCATCACTTTTTAATTACATCTTAGGAAACCAAAGATTAATTCTGCTAAAGGAAACCTTTGGGTTAAATAAAACCGTATGCTTTTGGTTTTCGACCTTCGTGGGGAACGAAGCCCCGAACCTGCACTTTAGCCTTTGATTCCGTCATCAGTTTTTTTATAATAAAACTTTGACAATTAGTTCGCACGAGCTTGGCTGTGTGCAATACGTCGCAAACCAATCTGGTGTGCAAGAGCTCAGGCAGCATGCATGAGTGACAAATTCCGATCCTCGAAAATCTGTTAAGACTTCGGTGCTGCGAAGCCGAAGGCCGAGTTGCAAGAGAGCGAAATTCGGACACGACATAATAATAAATTAAGACAAAAGTGTAGATCTACTATTAAATTCGACACTCCGAGAAGGCTGAAGAAAAAGCTCCTCGTAGGGTTGAAGACAAGTAGATTTCTAAAACTGAGCTCTACGTTGGGTGTAAGGCCCTTTGGCCTAAAGGCTGACAGATTTGCAGAATGCTGGAAATCAAAAATCAACCACGAACCAATAGGTAAAGTATGATGAAAAAATCAGCATATTGTAAGCTTGATGGAATGGGCCCTCGTAGGGGCAAAGGCCTGCGTTGGAGACGCACTTACGTGCCCTATACACGACGCACAAAGTTTCATGTACAAACTACCCGTTATTTTCCCACGATTTTGGTGCCCCCCTAGACGTGGTGCCCTAAGCAAGTGCTTATTTTGCTTAATGGTTAATCCGGCACTGAGTATATCTATACTCTATACTCAGTGTGTTTATCAGTCGAGTCATTGCTTTGTATTTTACCAATAGAAGAGTTCCGATCTGACAGCGCCATCTGTGTTCCTTACTCCGAAGCTCGTAGCAATTACAGTCGCTAGTAGTACAACTTTTACCGACATGCTGACAAATATCGTACTGACAACAAACATCTTAAGCGACATTTTTATTAAGGTAGTCCTGAACAATATAGTTAGATGGCGCTAGTTTAGAAAACTTTGAAATGTATGGAAGTAGTTATATCATTTACTTTTATTTCAGCTGATCAATGGCTGCTGGCATTTTTACGGGGATGCAAGTTCAGTCTAGAACGTACAAAGGAAAAACTGGATATGTATTATACTTTAAAAGCGTTGGTGCCAGAGTTTTTATCGAACAGGGATCCAATGGATTCGAAGATTCAGGAGACACTGAAATTAGGGTAAGAAAAGTTTACACTGAGTGAGTAATTATAAACATGGCTAATTTACTAAAATAATGTGGAAGGTACATAAATAGTACCTACCTACACTTGTTAACAGAGCCTAATGTTGCAAACATAAAGTACTAATTAACCCTAATACATTCAGGGTTAGCCGCTAATGATTCTTTTGGAGGGAGATATTCCTAGTAGGTATTATGAATATATGAATAATATGTTATATAAGGTAAATGGCCTTAAAACCATTGATGCAACATCTATGTATACCTACTATATGCAAAAAAATATGATGGGTAATGAAAATAAAAATGTTGAAATGCATAAGACATTTAAAAAACCTAATTACTATACAGGTAGCATTGATAGTAGCATAAAAACAATGCGCCAAAAATGTCTACCACCTCCTAATAAGTAGTTTCATACTAGTACATTACGAGAAAAGTGCGAAAATTAGGGAATTCGCAACGAGTGGCCAACAGCTTGCCACAAGTTGCCTTCGATATATTATGAATGAAAGCAATAACCATTTAGATTTTCGTTGCTTTTCTATAACAAATACTTTTGAACCCCTCCCCCTTTTTAATAAGAACATAGACTGCACTAAGAAAAAAAAATTTTTTCAGTCTCTTCCTGCCACTGAAGAAATGCCAGGGCGAAGATTCATCTCGCACTTGTATCGTAAGGATCGGGGTGTTCGATGCCTCCAAGTACCACCTGACGGACGTGCTGAAGATCGCCTTCATGATCACTGAGATCATGATGCTGGAGGATGACAATTTCAATGTCGCTGGCGAGGTAAAGAGTCATCATAAAATCATGTCTGTGATATGGTATTACAAAAAACGGAAATGAGATTATAAATTATACTCCCAAAAATAGATCCGACCTGGCTCCAAACATAATACGACATGCATGTACATAGTTTTCACAAGCACAGCAAAAGCTACAACCCATACAACTATAAATACAGGACGCGCGCCTGTAAACAGAAAGACACACATTTCTGACAGTTTAAAAACTGATAAGTTAAATATTAACGAATTATTTATTTTACTCCTCGAAATATTAAGAACTTATTCTACCTACGTCATACCAAATTGTTGTCTTAAGAATTAAAATCCTCAAATAATAATACAGTATTTGCCGAACAGATCATTAAAGTAATTTGCATAATTTTAACCTTATCGAAATAAATCAATTAGTTAATACCCATGGCTATACAAAGTAACATTTCTTTAATTTATATTCTAAGGGCTCACCGTAAAATTGCAGCAGATGAAATCCACCTAATACCAACTAATAATTACTTATGTTTTAATTACAAAAGTAGACTGGTCCACATTTCACAAAAGGGCTAATGAGTACTTGTAGAAATTGGGAAAATTTCAAATATTCCTAATGGACCTCAATTTATACCAACAAATTTAATAATGATTGTGGTAATGCTCTTTGGTGCGCTTGTTGCTTGCAATTCTTGATAAAAGATACTCACATTTATGTAATTTTCTCATTAAGCGATATGTAAATTTCTTTGAGAAGTAGAAGTAAGAGTAAGATTTTTACTCAATTAATTTTTCTTTAATGTTATGTCTTTTTTTTTCAATATAAGAAAAAATCAGTCAACAGAGAGATTTTATAGGGACGACATATACAGGACGATGACCGGGGACGATAGTGCTGTTTAACATTCACAGGTATCCAAAAATGTCTTGCTAAACTGATTTTTTTGTGTGTGTTTTTTCGTCGACATTTAATATATATCTTCATTTAATATGAAAGTATCAAATACCGGAACATAAACAAGAGATCACACATGACACGTACATACATGTATACCATCTCTTACACCTGGAGTAATTAGGGATTAATTACTCTGAGGATTAACCCGCTGACACTTAGTCAGCCAATACATAAACTATGTAGCTCAATTTAGTCAAGTAAAATTACTTATATGTCTATATATATATATAATAGTGCACTCTGCTGCTTTCGCGAAATGATTTTGCATTATCACATATGTACGGTCAACCAATTTGATTCCTAGGCCACTATAGAACCATGTCATAATGACTTCTACAACAGTGCTTATTGAGTGATGCATGTCATGTATAGACTAGTTAAAGCGACAAGGTTCTATAGTGGCCTAGGATTCAAATTGGTTGACTGTACATGCAGCATGAATCTAGTATTTAGTATGGATTGGACATGAGTAGTGGGGGGAACTGATAGAAAGAGATAGTCTTATGTATCTTTCAGTAGGAGTAGCAGAGAAAGCATTGTTATTGTTTGTCCTTGTCACATCTATGCGATTCCACCATCTATGACATGCAGCCTGATTCATATAGGTGATTAGGAATAACAAAACGATGTTGATTTAGGAAAATTGAAATAGTCAAATATAAAATTTTCTGACTTGGCTGTTGATAAATAATTAAGGTAGACGTCCGAGTTCTCGTCACTATAGAGAGCGTGCATAAACTGTAGGAGGCAGCACAGAAGCCGTCAGATTTTTGGTGCGAGGCGTAAATGTGATGTTTTTTGTACTGATGTAGCCCACAAGATGGCAGAACCTACTATGTACAAGGAAACACGTGACGTGTACATGTACATATTTATGGTTCCGATTCAGGCCACAAGATGACAGACCCTACAACGCGCACGGTCTCTATTCTATTCGTCATCTGTATTTTAATATCAACAGATGACAGCCGGGTGTCATTTATTGGGCCTTAGCATATCGTGCACTAGGAAGCATACCTAATATCAGAAATTTACTGCCATCTTTCGATACATGATTAAAACTTTTAGAACGCCATTTTGTTCCTTATTCTTTTACTGATAACTAAAAATTAAATTACGTTTGACTTATTGACGACTAATGCAATGTTAATTGATAGTCTTAAACACTATTAATGAAACTCAACTTATTATTTCTCAGGAAGTAATCGTTGACATGAAAGGTGTGGGGATCAGCGTGCTAAGCCAATGGACCCCAACGTTAGCAAAAAAAGCGATCTCCTGCTTCGAGAAAGCTTTCCCAGTGCGTGTGCGGTCCAACTACATAATAAGCACTCCAGCGGGGTTCGAGGCTGCATATGCTATTTTAAAAACCTTCCTTGGAGAAAAATTGAAAAAAAGAGTAAGTATTTTAACATCAGATCTCTTGTTTAATGACTCTTTTAGTATACAGACGGAAAAGCGCTAAAATGAGAATCTGTAGTTAATATCATAAGCGTTGCGAGGGTTTAAGGCACGAGGATTAAACAAACTTTGCCACCGAGTGAAACACAAAATTTCTCACCATTTCAAGGGTAATACTGACTATAAAACATTACAAATCAAATCCAAATGAACGTTATTAAATACTCATCAGTTTTTGAAGTATGGGCTTGTGCACAAATCACGCGAATTCAATAGCCCCCCCCTATCGAACCTCGCGTAAAGGGGGGTAACGACAAAATCACGAAAGATCACGTTGGGGGAGGGGGGGTATACGGAGACCTCACGTGTATTTTTCTATAGTGAACGAAATTAAGAAAAAAAAAATTGATCACATACTTTTTCTCGGTTTTGTTAAATATAAATCTTCACTTGGCACTTCAAAATAGCGAGTATAAACAAGATTTACTCTATACAATTCTATTTATCTTAAAATTAGGTCGAATGAAAAAATGAAATAAAAATACACGTGAGGTTATGTGGGGGGAGGGTTTTAAACAGTTTAAGAGTTAGATAGGTACACTTTTAGGCTATTTAAGATAAGAAAACGATATAATTTGATGTTAAGATTTCGCAATTACAGTTAAAAATAAGTGATTCACTGTGCCCCACTTTCCCTGTATCCTTTAATTATTTTCAGATAAAGGTTTATAACCAGGACTACAAAGCTATATACCATGCCGTCCCTCAAGCAATGCTCCCGACGGAATATGGAGGACAAGACGGATCTCTCCAGGAATTGATTGGTAAATATCATTACAATGAGCTTTGCATTGAATTCGCTGTTTAGCGATAAGATCACCTACCTTATTCTTATGTTATATGTTATTTCTTTGTTATTTGCGTTTATTTGGATGCAAAAAAGAATATTTCTTTACAACGTAATTCAATTGTTCATCTTTTCACCTAAATGGAAATTGAATTTTCAATATAACGACAAAATATTTACTGTATCTTACGCACTTCAATCAGATATCGTTTACAAGATTGGTATAGGAATATGGTTTTTTCCTCAGATATCGATACCGCCAGAGAGGCGGCTGAGAGTATCCAATAGTGCCACATCCATTTTTGAGTAAAATCGTTTTTCAATGATTCCTAAAATAAAAACAATATAGGTACACTAAAAGCTATTAAAAAAACTTTTTTTTCAAATGCTGCTGCAATGCAATGCTGTGCCATATCCGCATCTTATAGGATAATTTACACTCTGTTAACAGAAAATTATTATAAAATTACTCATCAAAAATGGATATGGCAATAATAAAACTGCTTTTGTTTCACGATTACCTCTATATTAAAAATAATTGTATGGTACTGTAAATAATAAACACATATGGCTAAATGTTATTATTATATTATATTAGTTGAAACATTTAAATTTTTCCTTGTTTTCGCTCTTCTGCAAACCAAACGTATTCTCAGCCGACGAAAAACGTAAAAAAACAACAAGAAAAAAAGGCTTCTAAAAGTACGAAGTAACTACCTATGTGAGTGATGTTTTACACGTTCAACATTCAGATTATGATTTACGCCTATATTTTCGTAGATTACTGGAAGCTGAAAGTAGAGAGCTACCGCGACTGGTTCGTGGTTCAGGAGACAGTGCAGTCCGATGAAGCCAAGCGGCCGGGCGAGCCCACTACGTCATCCACTCTGTTCGGCGTCGATGGCTCCTTCAGGACTTTGCAGTTCGATTGAGTAATTTTTAATAAAACATATCAGTGCAAGTAGCTTTTTATTTAAACCTTCATATGTTGTATCAGTCAGCATCAAATAGTGACAGCTAAAGTGGTCAAATTAAATAATACACCTTTATTACCAACGTCGAGCCTCGTGCCTCGTTGAGCTCAGCGAGGGTGCGGAGTGTTAGGGTCGGCAACGCGCATGAAACACTTCTGGAGTTGCAGGTGTTCATAGGCTACGGAGATTGCTTACCATCAGGCGGGCAGTATCCTTGTTTGCCATCCGACGTAGTATAAAATAAGCATAGGTACAAATAATGTAAGTGATGCGGAAGGTATTTAGGTGTTGTATGTTGCATGCATGTCAAGACGGACTGGGAATAATTTAAATAATTTAAAAGTTATATTCCTAAAAATAGAAATAATTCAAGGCTTGATAACAAGATAGCGATAAGCAGATAGTACAATCTATAACTTATATAGTATATACTTGTAGAGTACTTATCTACTCTAGTCTAGTAGTGGTGGTACATACTTACGAACCTTAAGAAGTTACAACAGTTACTACTCTTACTAATCTAAAAATCTGCCCTAGTGCGAACCATAGTCGCGCTCCGACGGTTTCGTACCATCACAGAAATTTGTTGTTTCTTTTATAGACCGTTTTTTTCCCATAGATTTAGCACAATCTAACACAGGCTTAGCCTTATCATTATTTTTACAACACCAATGTTAAGACTTGTACAGCCACCAATACTTCACTTTTCTCTGCAGCTGACTGTACATAGAGATATTAGTTTTAAAATATAAAACCTGTGACCTGCTAAGAGTGCTAGGGACAGATAAAGATGGTAAGATTGAGACGATAGTGGACGATACCATATGTTTAATAAATTGTGTAAATATATTTTCCAGTGACTTTTCCCAGTATTCAGGGAGGAAAATGGAGACTACTCTTGTACGGAGAAGCGGTCACGTGACTTTGTCGCCTTTCCCCTTAGCCCTTTAAAGGTTCAGATAAAAAAAAAAACAGAATTCAATCCTCAACGCCTCTTAAAAGTCCTAATGATACTGCAAAAGAAAAAATACAAAAATATGATATTAGGGGTGCTAATTTTTGCCCTATAATATCTACTTGTGAGTGTACCCTATAAAGGGTTAAATTTGTTAGTTTGATTACGGAAATCAATCGATGTTACAAATTAGATTTTATATAAAATTCCTGTGCAAAAGGGTGTGTCTTGGCTATAAGGTTTTTGGGACAGATCCTTGTCTCGCGTTTTGGGTTGGCTGAGTATAATAACTTCAATAATTACTTAGAGCGAGGTGCATTCGAGGCACCCGCCACAAATGGAAGCCAGCAGCGAAATTATTTGGTTTCGATGATGGTGCCGCCCTTCCACACTCCGACTGACAGACGGTGTACCAGATATTTACTTATTTATTTATTTAATTTCTACTGTTATAATCTGTATTGTATTTGCTGAATAAATGTGTTATGTTAAAAAAAAAGGTTTTTGTTAAGTTTGTTCCACGCTGCATGTCTGTATAATTAATTAGTAATTAGTTTTTTCTAGGTAGGTACAGATATGTCTACCTAAAATGAACACGACAAAATTTGCCAAAAAAGCTAAAACAATAAATAGGTACAGTCAGCATCAAAAGTAGCGGATGAAACAACGCGCCAAAAGTATCTGATATTCCGGTTAACTATTCCAAATATAGATAAATTTCTAAAATTCGCGCTCAAAAGTATATCTTTTACAGTCTTAGTTGTTCTATTCTATATTAAAAACATCACTTTTTGTTAAGCCGTTACAGAATGGTAGATACTTATGAAACGTTATTTGATCCGCTACTTTTGATGCTGACTGTACGTTACATATTTAGATTACAATGCGCGCTTATCACTACGAGGAAGGCCGATTCCAACTTGAACAAAAGAATGGCAATTTTATTTTATTTTAATATTATTCGATAACAAATCACTCACAGACTTTTGAAGTTCGAATGCCGCTCTCTCTAGTTATCTCGATTTGGAAAATTAGTATAATGCGGCCGGCAAGAGCGCGGCGGTGGGTGGCGCGCGCGTCGCGTCAGTTGTGATTCGCTGTCAGTGTCAACCGCGCGTCGATTGTGCGCACTCACAGTGCGCCTTGATATGAGCGGGCGCACCTGGCCTCGCGAGCGCTTGTGCAACCGACTTGCCTCCATTTCGCCATGACACAAGAGGAATTCTGTACTTACCTTGCTGACGAGCTGCATCAACGCTCTGACGACGAGGATGTCGTCATCAGGAGGGACCGCACCAGTGTCAAGGAAATGATACTGCGCTTCGAGAAGACCTCGATGACCAACCTCGCGGGCTCCACCGAATCTTTAGAAAGAGTTAAAGACATCGATCTAGAAAATTTAACGAGTGTGGTGAACCCCGTGCAACTTCATTTTCAAAATTTGCACCCAGTGAATAGATCTCATGACCGTAACTCAAATGTATCGGTGAATTCGATTTTGTCTAATGTGTCAGAAATCAGCTATGAATCTAATTCATCAGGTTTTGTATCCGATCGGAAATCAGGTGTGGATAGGCTTCGTCCTCATAGGCCTGCACCCCCGCCTCCGGAGCCATTTAACGATAACTCGTCCGTCGAAAGTAAATCCCCCAGGCCAGAGGTGGTACAACCGCCGAGACGGTTTTCCTTCGCGACACCCAATTCTTCCCCCGTTGTTCTGCGTCGACGCCAACCACCAGTTATGCGGAGGAAATCAACTGTTTCCAATCAACATTTAGGAGAAGCTCATTGGTCATACGGTGTTACACAAGGTGACCTAGAGAAATTACTGAGACTGAAAACGTCCGAAGTATCCGATGGCGAAGAACCTAAAAATACTCGTCCATTAATATCGGAATCTGATAGCAGCAGTGATGATTCTTCAGATAGTGACAAGGCCAATAGGGGCGAGGAATACGTAGTGAATATTGACGACGGTAAAGCAGACACCCTTTCGACGACCACCGATACTCTAGTTAACGAGGACTGCAGTGATGAAGGAGACTATTTCTCTGTTACATCAGGTGCTTCCGGTGAACGTAGTAATTATGATAACGTTAGCATTAAGTCCATATCTTCGTTCGACGGTATGGTTCCATACCAAAAATATGACAGTATTACAGTGTCCTCAGATGAGTTCGGTTCCGAGGTGTGCCATGCGCCAGACACAGAGTTCCTTACAGTGAGTGCAGTGAACGAGTGGTGTGTTACAAAGTCTGCGGAACCGGTATTGCTACCAGTGGAATCGAAAAAGGAGAAATATCGACGGTGAGGTCACTTCACATTTATTCGATAACGTGTAAAAATATTTGCGATATCGATGCTAGGCTTTGTCATGCCATAGATAACTGATATACTTATCTTTTACCGCTAAGATATGGATATTGCGTCTTTGTCCATTTAGTATATTTATTCATTAGCTATTTCACATACCTACATACCTTTTATGCATTAAAAATGTCACATACATAGGTATAAACCTGCAGGTCTTACTATAAGAACATGCCGTAATTATATCGTATTGGTGAATTTGATTTTACCTAACTATCAGAAATTTTGGCTTATTGGCTATAATACTAAATGGTTTGTAAAAAATTTTCCTCAAAGACAAATTTACCTAACAAATTAAATGCTCGGCCTTTTAAAATATGGGATGCATTAAATTATTCACAAAATTGTATAATGATCCAAGGACACACCACATATTATACACTACAGCTCATAAATTTATTCTAGTCTCATTTATTGTAAAACCACATCATTGCAAGCTACATTTATAACAGGCATAACAGGTGACTGTAATGTTTGTAGTAGGTATGTCTGTATGGCTTCGCCTTGATGTTTATTCAAATGTTTTGAGCCATACAGTATGTGTTTACATGCCATATTTGACATTCAGTTCCGTTTGATACAGAGAAAATTATGTGTTCATATACAAATTACGTTTAGTTGTGTAGGTACGTGTAGTTGAAGTAACTAATTGACGATAATTTATGCGTGGGAACTACAAGATAAACAGATTATTATCAACTAAATTGTCAAGAACTGACTTAACTTTTCCTTTTTACTCATTTGTGGACTTCAATCTTCTTCTTTTCTCCATCTTTTTTGTTCTCTTAGTTCTTTGTGATATTTAAGTCTTGTGGACAAACTCACTTTTAATTAAAAATATTCAGTTTCGTATTTGTCTGTATCGTATTAATCGCTAGATTAAGTGAAAAACTTTCGGAGGGAGTTTTGGTGGGCTTTTCTTCTTGAGTAAATACCATGACCAAGTAAAGTATAGGTTGTATAGCATATATGTAGGTAGGTACTTTGAAACCACTTTTATGACTTCCGTCGTCAAATGATACATTTATTATATCAAAACAAAACAGCGTAAATGCGTGGGTATCTATTGTTAGTCGAGTTGTGTTCGTAACGAAAGAAACATCTTACGGCCTTAGCGTGGGCAGGAAGGTCGCATAATCTTTATTACTTCACACAGGTAATCAATAAGATGGCTTTTCTAGTTCTAAATTATAGGAAAATAATTTCCTTTCTTTAATAAGCGATATGAATTTGAATAGCAATACGATTTTATAAATGATATTACTTACATAGGTTCCTATCGATTCATGTGTGTGTGGCACAGGCCCTGTGCCCAGTTGGAGGAGTATTAATAAAATTACGATTTACGATACCAGTAGGAAAAGTAGGAAATTGGCAACGAGTGGCGATAAATTAAAACACGACCGAAGGGAGTACGCATTTGCAATAGTTTTTACCACGTTTTAAAATACATATGACCCTTTAAATTTTCGACATAGGTACGAGTACGTAAAGTGGTAATTACCTCACTAGTGCGGTCCAGTAGCATCATATGTACTGTAAATATACATATAAATAAATAACAAGTAAATATAATGGGACAATATTACAAAAATCGACCTAGGTAGTCCCACACTAAGCTCAATAAGGCCTGTGTTGCGGGAATTAGATAACGATATTGTATAATAGATATAAAAATAAAATACACAAAAAATATCCATAATTCAGGAACAAATATTTGTGATAAACACACACACACAAATAGACACCCATGTCGGAATTCGAACCCGTGACCTGCTTCGTAGGCAGAATGTCTACCGACTAGGTTAAGTGGCAGTTAAATATATACCTATTCATTAGGCTTATTATTAATTATTAACATATATATTTTCTGTGTACAGTGGTAGTACTGTACTGTAGATATTAGTATATTTTTTAAATATTTGGTCATGTAGTTTTACGTACCTATACTTACTAATAATTTTTCCGACCCTCAGCTTTAATTTGCGAGATGAATAATATTTAGGTCATACTGAATACCTTTTACTATGGAACCAACCTCGAAATTGCGAAAATTTGGCTAAGTGTTGAAAAACTTCCCATATAGTCAACTATACTATACTATTCTAGACAAATATTAAAGGATTCAAAGAAATATTAACTAGTAAATATATATGTTATGTATTGTAACTATGCATTACGAAACTATTTTCCTATGTACACCGATTCCTTTAACTGAACTAAGTTAAACAAAAAAATAATAATACAATAATGTATAGATTAACAATAAATGAAGTTGTAACTAAATCGGTTAACCTACTGGGAGACTTTTGATATGGGTTCAACAATGGAGGGAAAATCAGCCATCTCTTACAGTTCTTACAATAGCCATCTACGGAACAGCTGATTTACGCAGACAAAAATAGGCTGTAACAAATATAGTGGGGATCTATTTAAAGGCATATAAATAAATAAATAAAATAAATAAATAAAATAAATAAATATTATAGGACATTATTACACAAATTGACTAAGTTCCACAGTAAACTCAATAAGGCTTGTGTTGAGGGTACTTAGACAACGAATTATATAATATAAAATATTTAAAAATGCTTAAATACATAGAAAATACCCATGACTCCTCAGGAACAAATATCCTATACCAGGTTTGAACCAGGATTTGGATATGTTGGCATATCGTGTTCTGATTTGGATAAGGCAGAAGAAACAATTTTTTTTCTATAGGGCTTGTCGTCCAATTCGGTCAACCCTCCATACAAACGCCAAAAAAATTATGCGTCAAAAAATTGTTTTTTCTATTTGTGCCTGATTAGAACACGAATCACGATACCAAATATGCCCTTAAACGGATTCCCACTATTTTTGTTAGACCTTGTAGGTATACGGTGTTTTAACAACCCTTAGGCGAAATTTGGCGAGGTGAATGTATAAGCCATACTGAGTAATTATTCGTATGGAACCAAGCCTGAAATCGTAACAAATCTGCTATGCAGGTAAGCTAGATGCATTCATTCGTAAGATGTAGATATGTTATGCCGTACATATACGTACATACGAACGCGTAGATGTACTTCTCCAGTAAAACAACCAGTCAATATTGATAAATCTAAACATATGTAATAGGGTTTCCGCTTGTTAGTAATATCATGTTAGGTAGGTAAGTTAGTTCAGGTTTCTGTTGTTAATCGCATAAGCCACTGTTGATATAATATTGAGCGGTGCGTTCATTTCGCGTCGCTAATTGTAAACAATCACTTGCGAGACCATCCATTTATATCAACAATCTGACCATGATATTTTAGTAGGTATGTTATGTGTCACATAATAATAAGGATAGTAGTGTCATATCATAATCAGACATTCAAGTTTTGTAGTTACTTACCTACTTAACAACTGTCTTGTTAAAAGGCCTTGTCGCAAAAATAATGTTCATTTGATATCGTACGGTCACGTCTGAAAATATCGATACGAAAAAAGTGGCTCATATATTAAGGTAGTGTATAAATATTTTTGGCACTTTTCAGACGGGACTGTACTTAAAACAAGGTGGCAATCAATAAAACGTATTTCTTTGTTAACATACTAGATATATACAGACGTACATATTACAGTAACTGTACAAATACTAAATTAAATTAATAACTAGCTTAAATCTAAAATAGGCCCATGAGGCCATGAGGGATGGTACAAAGGATGTCGGCGGCATTTCCTAGTGGTATCGCAATGCTGATACGTTGTGCGAGGAAGCTGCCAGCTCTTCAGTCACCAGTTACGTCAACCAGACGCTTCGAGAGTTCTGCCAAAAACATGTGCGCGCTTAGGTGGCCTTTAGATTGCGACATTTTCATAATTACTTTTTATGTTTGATTTTCCTTAATATGTAAAAGCTTTAGCATTTTCGTGGGCTTTTTGCCCAACGAGTATAAGAGGATATTGTAGGCCCTACTGTTATAGATCTAGAAATCTGCGCACTATTCTACAGGTGTTCATAATAACAGATTTTTGTTAGAAGATATATGTACCTAAGTGGGTGAATATCAAGTGTTTTGATGCTGGTGTGTAAAATACGGTGGCATATACCTGAGGATGGAATTATGATTAGTGTATTTTTACAGTGTTTACTCTCCATTGGGTTATTATTATTTATTACTTGTTCTTCTTTTTTAGGGTTCCGTACCTGGAAAGGATAAACGAAACCCTTATAGGATCACTTTGTTGTCCGTCCGTCCGTCTGTCTGTCTGTCAAGACCCTTTTTCTCAGGAACGCGTGGAGGTATCAAACTGTAATTTATATCAAATACTCAAGTCTACTGTCCCTTAGAGCTGTGAAAAAATTAAACTTCTAAGCCAAGGCAATCAAAAGATACAGCCGCCGCATTTCCGTAAATTTTCGACACTCGCAAGAGAATCGATACCTACTTCCCGTGAACTCAGAATCTTGGAATTTGGTACGAAGCAATGTCTTATAGCACAGATAGAGGAAAAATTGCAAAAATCGTACAGTTTTAGTTACATCATATAATAATATATACCTACAGGTTTGTACGGAACCCTCGGTGCGCGAGTCCGACTCGCACTTGGCCGGTTTTTTTATATTTGAGTAAGTATCAATACAAATCGTTGAACATCGCAAGTGAAACAAATTTTATACAAATGGTAAATCTTCCTTCTTATATTAACGATAATCATATTTTTGCGCCAAGTATTGTAATGTATGGTCATATGAGCAAACGTTTCTAGAATGTTCTCACTACATAATGAAACATTAACATATTATTATTCTATTTATTGACAATAACAATATACATAATGGATATATACAGATGATTACTATAACAGTTGATGTAGTTTTAGTTTTAGTTTATTTATTTATCTCTCAACACAATGATCAAAGTTAATGTAAAAGGATACATAAGCAATTACTTATCGTATAGTGATCGTTGGATACAATGTGAAATTTAATATTATTACAAAACAATATAATGTTATAGAGGTAGTTATATACAATGGTATATAAATGTATCATATAATATTAGCCATATCAAAACGTCAAAAATAATTAATAGGAATAAAAAGTTGAATTTGTACCATGATACTACAGAGTACCTATCAATGAATAAGTTAAATATGATATTCAAACAATGATGTCAAGTAGAAAATAAAATAAAGAATGTCAACTGAAAACAAAAACCTTAAAATAAATAACAATAACAATATACATTAGAAATTACAATCTACATGTAGTTGGTCAGAGTCAAACTTTTTTGAAAGATATTCCTTAACTGAGTAGAGGGATTTCTTTATTAAAAAATATCTTAGTTTGCGCCTGAATGTTGCATCACATGTCTCATTTTTTATATGATTAGGCAGGTGCTCGTAGAAAGTCGGACCTATTACTCGCGGGTTTTTTGCATGCAATACTGTGCGACGCGGAACAGTCCGAAGTTTTTCCGTGCTCCGGAGGCATTTGCCCACGACCTCCACTCGCTTAAATTGAGACAGGTGTTTACGCGTGAACATTATGACTTCAAAAATGTACTCCGAATAGTGGGTCATAATCTGATGCTCAGCAAATAACGCTTTACAGGACTGCCTCTGCTTTAGACCGAGTAAATTCCTCAGCGCCCTTTTTTGCATCGGTCGAGTTACCCCACAAGATCACGCCGTAGAGCATAAGCGAGTGGAAGTATGCGTAGTACGCCTGCCTTAACGCAGCATTTGAAACCAATGGCTTCACGCTGTGTATGAGATGTATATCGATAGCTAGACACATATTTGTATTTGATTTAATTTGTTATATATCTTCCTGAGAGCATTTACTACACCGTAAACAATAAGTATGTATAATATTGTTTTAAGCAAATAATATGCACAACAACTGTACTACTGACGACCTATCGGTTTAGGTTAGTTTAGCTACTCGGTAGTAAGCTAGTTTTATTTTCCTGGTTGAGCCTGCAGTTGGTGCTGACAATCCTGGGATCAAATCCCGGTAAATTTATTTATTTATGAATTTAGGCGATGAGAACATATTTGTTCCTGAGACATGGGTATTTTCTATATTTAGGTATTTATGTAAATTTTTATATTATAGTTATTGGTGTCTAAGCTATCTTAAGCTTGAGAAAATGTCATATACTTAACTCTCGGCCTGCAAAAAAAGTAAAATCTTCGCTGGCTTTTTACGACGAAGGATATGTATTTGCATCCGTTATTTGATTCCTAAAAGTTTTTTTAGTTAAACGTGCGATTTCAATACCTATGCATCTTTAAATCAACTACAATGATTTTCAAACATTGAAGAATAGTTGCATGACATCATAAAGGTACGTGTAGGTATAGTTATTTTTGCCACGCGCGGGCGATTGTCAAGGTTGCTGAACTAGAATACTGTTTAGTAGTGAAATGCCCGAAAAATCAGACGTGTTTTCTGTATGGCCTATATTTTGCACAAAGGCGTATAGTACATTATTGTGTAGAATTGAATAAGCTTTAACGCTGTCTTTAATAGATTTTCTTTATCGACATACAGAATGAAAGGCGAATTTATCAAAGATGATTTTCCAACACGGCGGAATGTCTCCAAACATCAAATGTTCTGGAGATAAAAATGGGACTTCTAATGAAGCAAAAAAAAATGGAAGATATTGGTTCTGGTTTTCGGCCTTTTTTATTTCTGGAGGCATGGAACATCATGTTATTTCCATTTTTTATGCTTTATTACAAAAATTTAAAAACAAACAAAAAACTATCCGTGCAGGCGTGCGCGCCGGCGATGTGATATCCTATAGTGTATTTCTTTAGGTATTTAACAATATGTAAACAAACCACAATATGGTATTTTAATATGCAAGGATATTCAAGTCAATTAATTTAACTCGACGTGACAATCGCACAGATGTTTTACTACGTAATAAGAATAGTCTACTCAACGTAACAATGAAGCTGCTGAAATTGTGCTATTTTGATAATGGGAATACCTATATCGGGATGATTTATCAATAGTAATTTAGTTTTGTTTGGTTTTATACTGCATTAAAAAGAACATAAGCGAACTTGACATGTATTTTTTTTGAGAAACACTTTTGAAAAATAAGTCACGGCAAATATGTAAAAAATATAAATCAGTCAATCATTTAAATTATTCTGCTTTCATAATTATTAATAGTTATTAAATTTCTACAAGCGTTGTTCTATAAAAAGACATGTAAAAAAGTTTACCTTTTTTCTAATGCTAAAAAACGACGTATAGTAAAGAACCTAAAACGAGACAAAGTAGGTAGTTCAAAAGTGTCTAAATATGAATATCCAAAACGATAAGGGATGGATTAAGACAGTTTTTTATTTGGTTGGTTTACTAATTATTGTTTTAAGTGCCTGAAAATAAAAATAAAAACATTTATTTAAGCACCTAAAGATATACACTATAGACACATCACGTGTTATTAGCGTGTTCTTATTTTACTCATCATAGAGATTCATTTCTTGCGTTCTGGAGGCGTCTCGACGAGGGTCAAATTTCTCGAGAATTCTCGCTCAGAAACCATATATAGACATAACAAAACTATAAGGATTTCTTGTCGGCTACGGCACTTTATGACTATATCATGGAAAGTGGAAAAAAGTTAAGATTAGATATGTTAATGACAGAAATCATTAACAAATGATATCAATTACATGTATTTACTCATCAGATGCTTATGATACCTAGGACAATTATATACTTACGTATTGTGCATTCTTGTGTAAACTTAAAATATGGCACACACATCAACATCCAATGCAAAAGCCAAACAATAGTGCATTCAATTTTTATGATATCATACACCTTATTTTGAAAGTTCAACACGCATAACAAGTATCATAATTGTGGTTTTGTGTCATCCCCTTGCAGGCGACTGACAGAAAGAGTAAATGAGTTGCTTCACACCGAAAGCGTGTACGTGGAACGACTGAGGCATGTGGTCGAGAACTACATTCCCGAAATGGGGAGAGATGACCTGCCCTACACCCTCCAGGGTATGAAGACTGACATTTTTGCCAACATCGAACGCATCTTCAGGTTCCACTCCGAAGAATTCCTGCCGGCTTTACGAGACTGTGAGAATGATCTCAGAAAGTTGGGACAATGTTTTAGGAAGTTCGTAAGTACCAGTTATGAATTTATACATTTTCACAGGGTGATGGAAATCAGTTTAGACTTTGAGGGAAAATCTGAACTTATTGCAGACTATCGTGCACATTGTTTATAAGTCGTTTTACTTCTGAATTAGAAAAACTACACTAACTACAATAGTCTTACAGTGTTAAACTAACATGTACGTAATGCACTAATATGCGAGTACGAGCGAGATGCATAGAAAGTAAGTTGCGCACACGCTAGCGAATATGTCAGAGTCAACCTGGCGGTAGCCGTACTTATCTCAGAAGTTCTTATTTTTATATTGTATAGTTGGAATGCAGCCTGCATGTTTTGGCCTTTACATTAAGCATCGAAATATTTCCGGGTACAGTAAGTACAACTGTAGGGCTAAGATGGTCGGCTCTTTATAATTTGTCACCATACCTGTCACTTTCTAACAGTATGTAAGCGCGAAAGTGACGGTCATAGTGACAAGTGATAAAAATGGAATCATTCTGCCACCGCTGTCTCGCGACAGTGAGATAGTTTCTAATTTATTCTCACTAACATATTTTGATTGTTCAGCGTATTAATATTAAATGTAACGGTTTAATGTGTGCATATTCAACGTAATTCTTGCTTATGAATGGGCTAAGAAGGTAACTGCATATATTTTAAGGTCTAGTTTTTTTGTTATTATTTGCTCCAGTTTAAACTTTAATAGTACTAGTAATATCTGGTATAAGTTTTTGAAATAATATACCTACATACGGAATATACAGTGACCAGGTAAAAGATAAAATCTTAAGAATACTAAACTTGTTATAGAAACAGATTCTGACATAAATCTGCATGATTGATTAGTAATTGAAATAATTAATAAAAGTAACTATCCAGTAGTCATAAAAACATCGGTGTCATGGACTGCGGCGCGCGTGATACTGTCTATTCTTGTAACCGTCCACTGTAATCTGGCCTTTCTCATAATAAACTTGATCCGTTATTTCTACAACATTAGCGATATTTGGACTAGACAGTAGCTTCAATAAATCTGGTCGGACTATATCCATGATATTAGTAATGCACGATTTTTCACAGTTCCGTAAGTTACCGCCAGATTGCCCGGGTTACATGGTAGTTTTACTTGCCGTTTTAGCCCGGGGAAAGTACTTGATGAGATTTCACTAACTTCGGCACGCATTGCATGAAAACAATTTTTTGTGTTCAAAATTAAAATTTTGAATAGAACTCCGTCCTTATATTAAGGTGGGATTCCACCAGTGTGCAGCACTGTGCGGCACACAACCATCTTGTACAGTGTGTGCAGTTTGTAGGCACTTAAACTAGCTGTGACAAATCATCAAAATAAACATATTATTAATTTGTACCACCTATCATCCTACAACCTAAATTTTTTGTTCGCTATAGAAGTGTTGAACAAATATTTTATTTTCAGGAGCAAAAATTCAATATGTATGTAATGTACTCCAGAGGTAATAAGAGAGCTACGAGACTGGTATATGAGCACAAACATTTCTTTCAGGTAAGCTGTATAACATAAAGTCATTTTCATTCTATCTACATACCTACTTATTATCGACGTGAAACTAAAACTAAATGCAAAAAGCAGTTCCTAAATGCCAATACCCGCTGGGAATTAACTGTACTGTCACATCATGCATAACAGCTGTAAGGCGGTTATTACACTTGTGACGATTCCGGGAGGCGTATTCTGATTGTAAGAACAGGTTATACATTTCATTTGCATTTGTTATAGATATTATTTATCAGTGTCAAAAGTGACATGTCTTAACCAGAAATGATTGTAACCATAACAAATTAATATCAAAATACACCTCCGCATGTGATACCAGATAACTGTCTAACAGCCATAAGAAATCATATTCAATTGTTTATTGCATTTTCGGACAATAAATGCCACGTTCAACCTGGCTTTCCTATTATTTTTACAGCTGTTACGCGTGGTGGTGCAATTTATTTGATACAGGATACCGAGGATCGATTCGAAGAATTAAAGTTTATTTGTAATATACATAGGCCATTGAAATCTTTCCAAATAAAATAAGCGTCGGCTGGTTGTTCATATGTATATTAAGAGTAACAAACTACTGTTATCAAATAAAAATATCAGATCTTGAAATGTATGTATTTCTAGAATTAAAACGTAAACAAATTAAACACGTACAATGTTTATCCCCGTCTGTAATCAAAAAAGGAAGCTGCGTCAACATCCGATTATATATCTTTAAAAAAAAAGTCCCGAAATAAAATAAAATTGTTTGGATGCTACAATATAACAGTAGCGTTTCTTATCTCAAGGTATCACACGCAGCTTATTTTTCATTTGAAATAGAATTATTCAAAATTATATACACCATATGTGTCCACAATTTACAAATACATCTTTGTTGTAAAAGTGCGGTAAGTGAAATCTTTATATTAAATATGAAAAAAATATCACGTTGAATCTGTTATAAAACGATCTCTGAGTCACGGTAAACTACGGGAACCGGAATTGCAAACTTTTCACTAGAGATATGCCGTTATCATTATGGATAAGAAGTGTCATAAGCAGCAAATTGATCGTTTGTATTATTGGCCAGAGCGCATTGTGTAGTGCGGTGCATAGGTAGCATTACGAATATCATCTCTTAAATCGCATCGTTCTTATATGCAGTACAGAAATACTAACCTTATCTTGAGAACGACTAGGTTGCTTTTGTAATAATGTAAATTCGTGAGATAGGAGCTTGAGGCGGTAATCTGTGGCATTATTTTCTCATATGCGGCGTACGCACCGGTGGCCGGTAGAATGGCAAGCGCAGTTAAATAAAGTAACTGTAGGAAAGACCGTTACACATGCATTCACTTATTATAGTCCGTTTTAGAATACTTAATAATAATCTCACCTTAAAATCGTAAATCCCTATAAGTGAACGGCGATAAGCTTTAAACGGCCTTTTTAATTCCTAACAATATGTTCTTCTTTACGCAAAATTACTTATATTCGAGTTTGTTTGGATACAGTGTTTATTAGTGCTTATATTCAGTGAAAGTAAAAATCTAGGCGCCTGGTCTTGCGCCATTGCGCTGCAACCACCTTCTCACTCTACTTGGTAGATTGAAATTCTGCTCCAGTTAATCCCACTTCTCAATAGTGATCACATATCATTTGACCTAAATTGTCTGGGAAAGCCAGAGAAAGGCGATAACCGTAATTGATACAAATACGTATAGCACTCTTTTAAAATAATGCGAGAATATTATACGCCGAAGTCGGTTTCCAGTATCGTTATCTTTACGGGTATAATTGTGGAACGAAGTGAATGACCAGCGTACATTATTGACAATGCTATTTAACACTTTTGTTTTAAATGTAAATCACTCTTGTGTATTTTTTACAGGAGAAACAATTAGAATTAGGCGATAGATTAGACTTATCAAGCTACCTGCTAGAACCAGTGCAAAGGATACCCAGGTACAAGTTGTTCATCGATGACCTCGTGAAGACGTATACTAATTACGAGAACGAAAGAAGCGAGTCGGATTCGAATATCTCGAAGCTGAGCGTGGACAGCGACGAGACGGGCGGAAGCAACGGTGAATCGGAGGGCGAGGAGTCGCCACTCGAGAGCCTGAAGCTGACGAAGGCGATGATCGAGTGCGTGCTTACCGCCGTCGACGGCATCATGGCGCTGGAGAACATCAGAGATTGTCCGGTGAGTCACCTCCTCACGCCTCCTTAATATACCGATCCTATCATGTTTGGGTACAAACTCTTCATAGAAATCGCGTACGAATATTAACATACTTTTTGTAAGTAAATGTCAATTCCTGGGATTAGGTAACCAAGCGGAGCCCAAGCTCGTATATCTATAGCAAAATGCTGAAATAACGTTAGAAAGATAACACGTACTTAAATCTAGAAATAAATATTAAGTAGTATAAATTGTCATTGGCGGAAAATCCATTCTTTAGGACTTTGTATTTTTATGAATGGACAATTCCAAACCTGAAATTTCGCAAGAATTGCAAATTAAAAGAAGTACTTTTAGCATTTTGTAACTTTGCTCTGACTTGTTATATAATCGTTTAAGCAAAAAATACTGTCGTTAAATATCAGACGGAAAAGTTGTTACGCTAGAAAGCGGCCTTTTAAACGCAAAGTAAACAATCCCAACTTCACAAGACTCGATAGGCATCTTAACATGTTGATTACTTTATCGTATAATCCTCTGAGCCATATATTTACTTTTACTTAGCGCCGTTCTCACAGAGTTCCACTTAGTTTCTATTAGCTTAATTAGCAGCTGAAATTATGTCGAAGGAATTTTAATGGAACGGGACAATTTAGGCCGTACAGATATTCAAAACGTTATTACTAGGCGCTGTTACATATTGTAGGTATTGATACTTTCTTTTAAGACTCATGTTATGTTATGTTGTGTAGTAGCATGTCTAGTTATTTAAATACTTTAGCATATAAAAAAACAACGTGCATCTTGGAGCACACGCCGCTTACCTGGAAAGCTTAAGTAAACTATACCTGCTTGAGAAAAGTGTAATGTAGGCATGCGTCGTGTCGCTAAAGAAAGCGAACACATACACTGGAATGGCCAAGTATCAGCTCTTATATCAGTACCCCTAGTGTAAGTTTTATCGACATCATAACGTGACGAACGCGTTTGCGTTAAGTGTCATTTTGTATAGGATTTTGAGTTTCCAAAACGTCCCGCTTGGCGCGCTCTTTCTAAATCACATACAAAATGAGACTAAACGCAAACGCGTACGTCACGTTTCGAAATCGAAATTATTTACACTAGGGGTACAGTTCTTATATTGTTAAAAGGTGAAATTTGTATCTAATTGGTATAATGCTATGGCTCAGCGGAACACTTCATTGCCCTTGTAACGGTAGTTTAAATAGTCCAGCGGTTCCCAAGTCAGTGACAATGTTTTTTGGGTTACGTAACTTTGTGAAGAATAATATCTTTTATTGGTGCTCAAACTTGTAGCATTATTAGTTATTGGGTTTTCCCTGTGACAGTACTTTTTGGTAAACAGTCGTTACGGTAGTAATAAGTCTTTATAAACAAATAAATCAGGTGTGTAAACATTACGTAAACCTGTATTCGAAAGTGCGACTTGCACGACTTAGTTCGTAATCAAATATATAAAATGTGTTTGAGATATATCGTTTTTGAGAGTATGATTATTCTCACAATCCTACTTTCAACAACGATATATCTTGTTTATATATGTTTTAATTTTACTTTTAAAATAGGTTTAAGAAAAAAATTGATTCATTTTCAGTAGGGCTAGCACAGGAGAGATGCGACAGTATCTCAACCACTAGTTAGACTAGAGTCAGATCAACATAACTCTGCACACAACATAACAGCGATTTTTATAGCATAGACGTGCAAGTAAACATTTTATAACAAACGTCAAACTTCTATGAAATTATTTTCAATAATACTTGCATGTCTGTGCTATAAAAATCACTGCAGAGTTATCTTGATCTTCTTCTTCTCGTCTTTTTCTTTTTTTTCAATAAATAGGTAAATAATAAAAAGATATTGGCAAAAACCAAGTATATTTTATATTAAATGACCCTGAGTCCCTGACTTCTGACCTAGGCAAAAACCTGTGTTACAGAAGTCATTGTATTGATGAGAGAGTGGGAGGGGTAGTATATCTCGCGGGCGAGATACTTTCGCGCCCCGCTTATGCTAGCCCGACTGGGCCATGTTTATTGATAGGATATAAAGACAGCTGTATAGAAGGCTTATTTATTACTGACTTAAAAAATTTAAAAGGACGTTCTCAATTCGGTTTTTTTTACAAAATTAACGTTTTTACCTCAGAACTCCGCAACTTTTTGACCAGTTTCGAAAATTAATTTTTGGTTTGGTTTGTCCCATTTTTGTTGAAATAAAGTGGAACTGCTGATGATGATGACCAGACCGAAACTCTTCAACGACGCATATTTCACGTTTGGCGATTTGTCCTCTTCATTATGATTATTAAGAAATTTGGGGTTTTAAGCAACATTTTTGTTAAAGTCGAGTTCTGATGTTGGATTACTCGAGCAATTGAGGGAACTCCCCAACTTTCATAAGCGTACCTAAAGCATTTATTTAAATCTAAGAATCAATGATTTGGTGAAATATAACTCCTCCATGACAAGTTTGTACGTCTTGGGGCTAACTGTTATGAGATGCACTATGGGTGTAAATAATTTAAATGGCAATTGAAACTGTTTTGTGACGCCGGTTTTTTTCTATCTTATCTTATCACTTACTCAAGACAATCGAATACCTTTAAAACATTCCTGCTGCCGTTATTTTCAGCTTGATGCATGTTCTAACATAAGACGTATTCTATGTTGCAGCCTCAGATAAACCTCATGAATCAGGGCCGGTTGCTGCGGCAGCAGGAGTTCTACGCTATGGACAGCGCGCGTCGCCGGCGACAGCTCATGCGGATATTCCTCTTCGACAAACTAGTGCTGCTCACTCTAGTCTATCGCAAGGTTAGTATTTAACTCAACTCGGTATGTTTTATATATGTATATTTTATTTTGCTACCTACCGATTTACCACACCGGCACAATTTGTATTGAATCTACTCGTATAACTGAAGCGTGAAAACCGATTTAGGTATATCTTTTTTTTTAATATAAAAACCATACAGGAAAACTCACATTCTGCCGTATAGTGGTATAATTTGGACCAGTTGCACTAACTGCGATTGACGATGACTGATAAAGGCAATAAGGTAGGTTATGTTCATATGAAATTTCCCATACAAAAAAAAAATTGCGAACGTTTTAACGCTGACAAGCGGTTTGATGTAACCGACCCATATGTAATTCAATAAAATGTAACGAACCAAAATCACTTACGGAGTTCGGGATATTCCGTTGTTTGACTACCAACAACAATATTTGGTCGGGTGACCTAGATATCTCATGAAGGCTCCTCGTCAGTAAACAGCATGTGAAATTTGCCTCGTTGGATGTGTAGTTTCCTATGAAATGTGGGTAACTCGACTAGGTACTTAGCTATTTTCAAACTGTCGTGGTAATACATTGTACGTCTTAAAAGACGGAATCGGAACTGAAAGTTTTATCTATCATTGACCATATTAAATTTTTTGAATAAATTCATTATGTGAACGATTTACCCACTTACTAAATTTATTTATGCCTTTATTATAAGAATACAATTAAAGTAATCTAATGTCTCGGTTCAAGTTCATTTTACTTTAAAAGACCCTGCACCTACTTATATTTCTGGTTTTGCCCATTGACATTGATTGACCTTATACCATGAATTGTGAAATAAAGATTAAATAAATAAATAAAGCACCTATATTTTGTTTGACGCAAACTAACCAGTAATTCTGATACGATTTCGAATTCTTACGTAGAAAAGTATCGCGGAATATTACCTGCAGGCACTCTTAAGTGACGACAAGGCTTCAGACCGGTTCCTATCTCGTCCACATGCGTCTTTCAACTACGTTCACCTCACTAATAATAAAAAAGCAATATTTTAATCCGTACTATTGACATTGGGTAGCGCCTGCGGCGCTTGAGAAATAATATATACACAATTTAAGATTTCCGAAAATATTCACTTTTACAAGAAATGTTTGTTGAAGACCCTTATTCATTTTAAAAGACCTATCCAACGACATCCTACACCATGGGGTTGAAAGCGAAAAAAATGTGATCCTCACTTTACGTATCGGGGAGGTACATATACTACTTTCTTTTTAGATTTTATTTTACTGTTTATTGGATAGTTTGACTTATATATCCATATCAACTCGTAGCTTTCTGGCACTAACGATCACGAAGTAAAGCCTAGGACAGACAGACATACTCGTAGCGAAACTTTAGAAATTTTATAACTTCAAAAGTAGTGCTAACTTATTCCTCCAAAATTAAATCTGAGGAACTATGCACTGAATTATAGTGTCGTTTACATATTATAGTCCCGCAATATAGATATAGGAATTTCGGAAGAAAAATTCAATTACGACTACTTTTGAGGTTAGAAAAATTCTAATCATAAAAAAACGGACTTGGGGAGACCGGGTATGGTTGTCTCAGGGGTTGGCTGTGACAGCTGCCAAAATAAACAACTGACGGAACGAATAAGTTCATCGACCGGTGTCGAAAGATCGCAAAAGGCCTCCTTATTTACGTAATGATTGAGTCGACGAATCTTTAGTGTACGTTTAGTGGTTTATTATGCCCGCTGTGACGACCAACCTCTGAGACAACCATACCCGGCCTCCCTATAGTTGACTACAGGGGAACCCTAAAATGGTTGGCAAAAAACCTACACAGAACGAGATAATATGTTATCCAAACTCAATAACCTAATGCATGCCAACTTTACTTAGTTATAGAATCTTATTATACTCGCATTGCAACGTACCTACTAGTGTTTATTTTGGTGCTAGGGTATTAGGACTTAGGACTTGCGTGAATAATAATTACTAATCACGTAGCTACCAATACTATTATAAAGTCGTTTTCTGTCGTAAGGATGACTCACTAACTATGAATCACAATGTTTATCAATGTATTTTATAAAAATAAGAACTTACAATAATTTATTTCTACATGTCGGGTGGTAGTGATAGCATTATCACAATACACAAAGGTTAATTTTATTCTACAAAATATATTCAAATAGCCTTGTAGATCAAATAAACAGACAAAGTCAACTATATACGCTAGACTACATTAGGTATCTAAGTATGTTAATCTATTTCACTAAATCGTAATATCTACAGGTTGATTTTGTTCTGTCTGACCATACCTTGAGGGGTAAATACATATGTGGGTCATACTGAAACACTTTTAGTAAGAGGCCGACCCGGCAATCGTAAAAAGAATAATCAGCTGTTCTATAGAAAACATTGACATACGATTCAGCGAAATGTATGAGATGGCAGATTTTTTTTGCAATTTCGGGTCTGATCCCATAGTAGAAGCTGGTGTATGACCTACGTACATATCTACCCCTCAGTGTATGCTCAGACATAATAAAATCATCCTGTGAAACAAGTAAAAGTATATTATCTCATATATATCAATACATACTTACGACCCATGACTCAGGAACAAATATAATTCATCACACAAATAAATGCCCTTATTGGGATTCGAACCCGGGACCATCGGCTTCATAAGCAGGGTCACTACCCAGTCCATAGGGTTAGACCGGTCGTTAAATACAAAGAATTATAATACGAGTAACTAACTTTTAATTTTATTTTACTTCGAAAATAAAAGCCGAACATATTGGAAACCAGGCGTCGTGCATACTTCATAACATAGTGCTCGCTGCATTTCCGATCCCTACTTAGTGGCGGGCGGACTAAGGCTTGTATGAGCAACTTCTGCTTAAATTGGCAGCGTTATGAAATATTGAGCAGTTATGACAATAGATGACGTAAAGACGCCGGCCGCCCGGCGCTGTGGCGACGGCACTGATATGCGCGACCACCACATATGCAGACCTATATGTGCCTACTAATACATGCAATAGTAACGTTACCTTAAATATATAAACAATATCTTTTTTAATAGCCTTCTGTAGGTATTCATGTGGTTTGCCGGGTGGATTTGCAACTTGGACGACCCTGAAGGAGCTCTTGAGCGTTGGCTCATAAGTCATAACTATCACCAATCTGATTTATTACATATTTTTCTTTATTAAGGAAGGTAGTAATTGTGTCGATGCTGCGTTATACACAAATTCTTTAATTTTTATTCAACACAATTTTAATCATAAAAGTTTGTTGCTATTTGTATCTGTGCGATTGATAAATACAAATATAAATATTACAGGACATTATTATAGCAATTGACTAAGCCCCACAGTAAGCTCAAGAAGGCTTGTGTTGTGGGTACTCAGACAACTATATATAAAATATATAAATACAATACATAGAAAACATCCAAGACTCAGGAACAAATATCTGTGCTCATCACACAAATAAATGCCCTTACCTGACACTGATGATCATGATGGGCGGGACTGATGTATGTTCAATTGCTTTTATGCCATAAACTTACTTACATTCTTGGTAGTGCGCTATGTACGTACTATGTACCTATAAACAACACTACCTAAACATGTAGGTTAGTATATAAATTAAACAGGTATATATGCCTATTCGAACGTACACTGATATCCGAATGACATCTAATAATGCCATTCGGATATCATGCATTTCGCTCGTACGTGTCCTTACATGTATTAGCGCAAGAGAGACGCACAATAACTAAATGACATCATTTAGATATCATTCTCATGTCAGTGTACGTTCGAATTAGCCTGATTTCTTAAATATAGCTGTATCTTAAGGATTAAAACATTTATACAATCGATTTAGATATAGGTATGAGTCACAAAACTATTAACCTAAGTATACCAACGATTTCTAATATTATTATTATGTTTATTCCTATGCTACGGTTTACTCCAATTTTGTATAATGTTCATTTAAGTACTATTAAACTGCATTCATTGAAGTAATGTTTATGAATGTTGCTTGCATTACCGAGTGACTAAGTACTCCAAGTACCTACTTAATGCAGGTTGATAAAGCTAAGTCAACAATTAATGAATGAAACAATGGCACATTACAATACTGGAATGAAAAAGAATTTTCGTGTTTAATGTCAGCCCTTGGTCGTTAATGGCTGAGTAACCTTGTCGGGAGCGACTAATATATCACGCATCGGTGGATTCGGTGGTTACGAATGTTTGGCGATAGAGCACACGAGTATCGTGTGTTATCGATGCTTTTACGTATTTGACCGAACCAGTTTATTATACTGACCAATGTTAGTCCGGTGCGTACCATTGACACAGATGAGTACATTAATACAGAAAACTATTTTCAAACGAGAATATAAGGTTTTGTAAGTAATAAAATAGAATTTGTACATATTATTTCACGCATAGTGATGCCAAACCAATTACATAAATATTAATATTTATAAGGTAACATGTATGAACAGACTCATTGATACTAACTATGCATAGGAGCGGAAGAACTATTAACATCCCTGTGTTAATGTAATGAAATTTTTATTTTGAATAATAATCATTGCATTTTTCAAACGGTCATGTCCTACAATCATGCCTAATATAAATATAATATATACTATTATACTTCGAATGCTGCTGCTTCTTTTTATACTTACATGTGAATATTGGTTAAAATATAAATAATACTACATTCAAAATTTCGTAATCTAGTCAGTTAAAAAAAGTTAAAACTTTTCTAATAAAATAATAAATTAATTAAATAAATTTAAACTTTTCTAAGTAGCACGGTGGATACTTTGAACACCATACTCAAATTGGAGCACCTGTTTGGTAATTTTTATGCCATTGAGAGACTCACAGATATACACACATACACTCATAGAAACACATGTTATACTTATAACACAATTTTTTGCATTTTTTGTGTTTTCGAAACGATGTGTTTTGTCCTAATTGGTGGATATATTTTTACAGCAACCGACAGTGGAGTTCTTCTTCTACAAAGA
The DNA here is from genome assembly GCF_033807575.1 of Cydia pomonella. Classification (NCBI taxonomy): domain Eukaryota; kingdom Metazoa; phylum Arthropoda; class Insecta; order Lepidoptera; family Tortricidae; genus Cydia; species Cydia pomonella. The sequence goes on from NC_084707.1 coordinate 12,135,281, forward strand.
CCACATTCCTGTGGACGATCTCGGCATCACCGCGAAAGAAATAGACCAGTATAAATTTACTATTTGGTACAAGAAACGGAATATGAAGTCTTACAAGCTGGAGACCAGGGACCCGGCCGTGCGAAGCGCCTGGGTCGAGGAGATCACGTCGCTTCTGTGGGAACAGGCTATGCAAAAGAAAGGTGAGATCGCATCATTAAATAATAATGAAATAATTCATCTATATTATTATTTATTTAAGAACGTCTTATGACATGATCGCTCAGCAAATTCGTACGTTTTGAATTTACGTATTGTTGTTCTGTAAAAGCAAAAGTACTTAGATGATGACTAAGACACTCATGTGCTGCAGTAACTCTTTATACCAACCAAGATAAAAGTGATTTATCAAGATCTAATTTCCAATACCGTCCTATTTTCTAATTATATTACCATGTCTGTTGAAATTTTATCACATGGATTAATTTTATCTTATCATTTTAATTTAATATTTGGGAATTTTCACTTACAAACAATGCGAATAACATATTGATAATATTAAATAAAAGGAGACTACCATATTCATCGAAAAACAGTAGCAAGGTTACTTGTCTATAAATATTTTGTACTCTTCTGCGCGTTTCAAGGAAATTCTCGATGACTCTCGTCAAGAATTAATATTAAGAATAAGCACTTCAGATCATACAAGGTACGATAAAATTTGATGTACCGCTAGTACATGCATTATAAAGGATATACCTAGCGCGATAAACAGTAGGATGAATAGAAGGCATTATGCAGTACAATGGCGTGTCACACATACTCGTACTCTACATATCTAGCTCGGCGGCATCACGTCCGATAGTTATGCCACTCGAATCAAATTGTGAAGATGTTTGTACGGAATACTTGTCGACAGGACTGTACCTCGTTAAACACTGCAGTGAATAGATACGAGTTCCGCGCGTGTGCTGGAATTATGTGTTGTCTTTGACTACCTACACGGAAAGTTCAACCAGATAGCTATAATACCTTTATCTAGTTCGCAAAACTTTGTCGGTACTGTGGGTTATAATTTGAGCTTGAAATCCGGAACAGTTAAATGAAATAAAAAATACTGTCGGTAGTAATTTTGTTAAATGTATTGTACAAATGATAGTTCCTCGTAATTAACATGACGTTTTAATGAAAACTCGCATAAGTAAGTAACGGACATTTAAATTTCAAACCAAATTTGTAATATTGCTCGTAATCACAATAAAAACTTTCAATAGAATTCGAGTCGACGGGAGTTAAGTACTTACTAACTCAATGAAATCACAGTTACCTAGTCACTACTTGTATAGGTATTCTGTACGCGCATGTATCCATTTATTCACCTAACTTAGAAGGAATTGTTGTGAACCTCATCAAGAACTGCTTTCGAGATTAAGCCAAAGTAATTACTCATAAAAGGGACTTGTTGAGTCCATCTGGCACGCAAGCCGGGAACTAATTCCCGCATAGTTAATACGGACAAACTTTTTAATTGGTCGTCATCTGCTCCCGTGTTTGTACGTGACGGAAGAGTGCGAGCTTCTTTATCTTAAATGACGCACTCAGAGGTCGACGACTGCATTTTTTATTGGGCGGGCTGCATGTGCACTTCTCGCCTGAGAACGGCGGGAACTCGGCCCTCGTTTGCGTCATTTTTGTTTTTTAAACAACCCATATGCATATAAGAAAGCTTTGTTAGCAACACGTTTTTTCCTTGGTATAAATATTTAAACAGATAGGACACTGAGTATACCACAGTATAGTGTGTTCTATGACGAATTTGAAGCATAGAAACGGGCAATAACTTGTTATTATTTTTATGATGTAAACCAGAGCATGCATGAGTTTAGTCGTTGTACCTATATCTGTTCGCATGTACGAAGCGTTATCGTCCCCTGATAGGATGAACACGAGAGCGCGGCAGAGGTGCTATCGCTTGAACTCTGACTGTTACAATGCCTATTTTTCGCGGAGATTGCTCTGATAAACGCAAAGTGGTGTTTAAATCTTTCTGGTAACGCGTTTCTTTGTTACCTCATTGCTGTTTAGTGACACAAAGCCTGTTTTCTCAAATACATATTACAATAGGCTTTGTCTAATGTGAAATTCCTATTGAAACTTCATTATTATTATTATTTTTATACTACGTCAGTAGCAAACAAGCATACGGCCGGCCTGATGGTAAGCAGTCTCCGATAGGTCTAAAGTTTTCCAGTTATCGTGTTACGGACGTTTTAGACTTAAAAAACATTTTAATGTGAAAATCTTACGTTTCGGTTTTTTCACAATATCTTTAGTTATTTTTCTAATAACATCAAGGTATAGAGGTGATCTTGGGTTTTGGGAATTATGTTAATGAATTTCCATTAATCTACAGTGTATCATACCTACTTGCTCCTATATTAGTGTAGTCGAAGTCAATTTACTAATCACTGTCAATAATTGATAACAATCGGCATAATTAAAATTTTGTTACATGACATGAGTCATGTTGTCGGAATTAATAGTGCCACTTTCATTAGTGTTTCTTTTGTTTAATCGCAATGTCGTTTGTTTTACATGCTAATTCTTCTTTCTACGGCATAATTTAGTGAGTACGCTGCAGTGTTTCAGACTTGTGTCCGTCACTGTAATGTCAGTTTATCAACAATAGGTTCCTGTATAAACTGCGGGCGGAATCTTTTGCACCAACCTATCCACATACATGCAGGATTAATATTCATGACTAGCGTGTTGCTTGGGTCGACAGGAGCTGGCAACTTTTATTTAGAATCCGCTCGTGCAAACACCGAATATTTTTATCCATATAGCCTTGTTCATTTCACTAGGCGTATTGGCATAACCCATAGAAACACGTTTACCGAAAATTCTCAACAATTTCGGATACAAGAGGATTTTTACTGGAAAACTGTAATTTTTTCTTTATGACTTAAATATATCCTAAGAAATTTATAATAATTAAAAGGCCAATACAATTGCTATATGGCTACGTATATAATGACATGATAAAACTCAGCGATATGACTGCTCAATCCACACTTTTAATGAGATATTAGATGACATTTTGTAATGTCCCGATTGGTCTGTGGTTTGGACAGTAACTAGTAACTAGTATTTCAGTTATTATCGTTTATAGATTGATTGTATCTAAGTATTTGAATGTAAATTGTAGGTTGCTACTTCTTGCCATTACGCGTAAAATTACTATTTTGAGACAAAATATCAACACGATACTCTCATAAGTTTAAAATAAAATAAAATGGATAGTTGCGAAAGTTATTTGTTTGAATATCATAAACTAATCACAGATTAACAGGTGTACGCAATGTTGGATGGCTTCGTGGAAGCTATTGTCGTTATCATGTTATCAATACGTTATCAGGGCTCGACGGTAGGTGCGGACTGCGATAGACTCGATACTACACTTCACTTGACTAACTGTAAATACAAACTAAAAACACATTATCTTCACAATCAAGTCAACATGTATAAAAACCAAGGCAAGGTCAACGCGGCCAAATCCGGCTTCGGGAAATTCCGTACCGGACCGTTATTTTTCATCCGAAGGAAATAGAGCCTTTTATTTGAGAAACTTTGTCGATGAAGTTAACAATCGTGTACTATTGTTTGAAAAAAAGCGCTTGTGTACGGATTTTCCCGCTGATGGATTTGGCCGCACTAACCCTACTTAATAGGGGACGCAATGCAAATTTTTACACGTTTCAATTCAGGGCAAATGCCGTGAAAAAAATCATTTGAAAACTAGTCTATATTTGGGAGGGCAAACTCTAAGAAAAACCTCATAAAGTTAAAGTGTGCTCTATAGAAAACAATCACGACGAAATGTCCAATTTTCAATTATATATTGTATATCGTTTCTGATTTAAGATCACACAAAAAAAAACTATATCTTTCAATCACCTTTTGGTGAAGTTAGGTTTAAGCACCTAATTGATAGACACATAGGCACTGTCAAAAGATCATAACTATCAGCATGTCATGTAATAATAAAATGGGCAAAAATATATTACGAAATTTAACAACTTAGATACAACTACTAATAAGCGTTTAAGCGTCTACATGAAAAAAAAAACATACATAAATAAAACTATAATAGTACGATGATCAAGTCACTTAATTCTGAACATTTTGTTCACAGAACTACTTCTTCAGCAACGCAATAAAAGGATTTCAATGGTATCTATGAACAGTCAGGAGTCAAACGAAGACGACAGAAATGACGACAAATGTAAGTTATCTAAGAATTATTAAGTATAAATGCTACATGCTATAGCGATAATATACTTAACGCTTTTGAGTTTGATATGAGTAGATCGAGTCATTCACGACGACGCGTGCCTAGACTCGTATTGGCATGTTATTAAAGGTTAGATTTGACAAATCTGCGTGTCATCGTGGATGGCACGAACTATACGCGTTTCATTTCATCATCCAAATCTAGTCATCTAATTAGGGCTACACAGGCCAATTCAAACGTATACTGACATCAGAATGAAATTTGAATCATGTCATCAACTAAATAGTTATCGTGCGTCTCGCCCGCGCCAATACATGTACGCACAAGTACGAGCGAAATGTACAATAACTAAATAACATGATTCAAATATCATTCAGATGTCACTTTACGTTCGAATTAGCCTGAAGATCTCGAGTATATATTGGTAAAGTAAATAATATATAGCGTATTAATTAAAATGTCCCAAGCGTCATGTTTATTTTTTTATGGCATATTATGAAAAATTAAGTGCTCATTCGTAAGTAAATTCTCCCTTTAAAAAAAGTACGAGTGTTAAGTATCGACTTTATGCATATTTCCCAATACCTATATGAATATTGGCTTTCGATTTATAGCTTCGATGAAATATTATATTGTTCTAATTGAACTATTTTTTGAAATGAGTTAATAATTCTTTTTTTTTTAAACATAGTATGATCTTTCCTCCAGGTCTAATAGATGGTTTCGTATACGTGAAGTTGCATCGATGAGTTGCTTTGTAGGTCAGTAATTTTTTAGGCACGCTTCCAATTATTTTCCAAAACTACTTTGGCTTTCGTTTTCCGTGAATAAGCTTCCTTTCATGGAATAATTTAATGGGTTGTGTTGGTTGTTTGTATTTGTTTCTTATCAAATTTTCTTTATTTTCTCAACGTCAATATCTGGTAAATTGTAGCTCACGGTACCCACCCGTATTCGTATTCGTATTAAATAAAATCTGGAACCTGCTTTGTAATAAACTAAAACCATGTACTCGTAGTCACAATGTTCAGAATCATGAAGTCCCAATGTTTATGAGTTTATGACTAGTTAAATGTATTGATCGTTGACGAATTCTGATTATGTTTTGTTTTACATTCTTCTGTTAATAACTGTAATTTCAGCAACCAGCTAGCAAATTAATAAATCTTTTCTCCAATATGCTCGGACATGTTCACCTTATTGTAGGAAAAATAGTACGGGAAGGTTTTCGTTATGGTCAAACTCAAATTAAAAAAATTCAAACCATTATTGTTGTGTTTTAGCGGACGGGAAGTTATTATTATTGTTTTTTACTTTTTTAAAATATGAATCCACTAAGAAAAACGCAAACAGCCAATTATTATATCCGCAGGCTGCGTTCACACGACCCGGTCAGCATTATTTCAAGTTCTAGGATAGAATCGTGTAAGACCGTTGTGTATGACCGTGCGAATACTGCTTAATAAAATCAAAGACTATATAACTTTTATATATTTTTTAAGGATCTCATGCGTGCAAATACAGCTTATATTGCACAATTATATTGAATGAACGAATATTAAATGGCACTGAAAGACAGAATAGTTGTGCCTTTAACTTTAAAAAAATAATTAAAGAGGGAAATTGTTTTTGATGTGAAGGCTCGATTTGAGTGCTGGTTGATGCTTACATTATTATTATTTAACCTGATTTCCTCGCATGTTTAGAGAAAAGCACTATATATGCCTCGGCAGGAACGGAAATTCGTGGATTCAAACTAAAAGAGAAAGCAAATGTTGTTTCTTACAGAGACTTTAAGTACTTGACCGAGAGCGCGAAAAATAGCATCTACGCCAACGACAAGAGCCAGGTTTTATATTATGATTATTAATATGATACAAAGCAATGTGGCCGCTACGGCATACAAAAAATTATTTTCATTACGAAATGGACACAAATATCAAATACGTTTAGTTTAGATTAAAACTCGGTTTCTTGCCAATCTGATATATTTTTGTTACCCCCCCGGTCAGGGGGTTCCCCGGCGGGAACAGATGGGAATCAAAATCGACATTAAAAAGACAGGAAGAAACCAAGGCGGTCACAGATGGGAAGGATTCATTCCCATTTGTCCCCGCCGGCCACATATGGAAATGGATCCATCTCATTTGTGCCCGGCGGGAATAGATGGGAATACACCATATTTTTCAATAAAGTACCTATCTACTTTGCAGATATTAAATGGAATGAACTGTCACATGTTAAATGATGATCTTGATAAATAGTATAATGTTCTTTCTATTGATATATTCATATAACATATATTAAAATTAAATAATAATAATTCAGTCTATATACGCCCGACTGCTGGCTACAGGCCTCCTCTCATACGTACTCGAAAAGTCGTTATATTTATTCGTTTTGCAAGGGGGTAAAGTTGTTGTTTAACATCTTGAGACAAAATGATACGAGTAAGTGAAAAAATCCAATATTGTTGATTCCAAAAAGTGGTATCTTGAGCGTTGTGAGGGTTTCAAGGTTTAAACAAAAATTTTACCACACCAACGCGAGGAAAATATTAACTGTAAAATATTAGGAATCATATTTTAATGAACGTTATTATTGTTATTAAATATTTATCATTCAAAATCACCACTGGTGCCGTAGGTTCAAAGAGCGGAGTTTTTGAAAATTCGTACCGCTTTTTAAAATCTCAATACGGTTGCCAAAAATTGAATTAGCAATCTTGAGGATTTTTCATCGATTCGTATTCTGTTTTTTTACTTTCGCTCGGTAGGAAAAAATCACGAACATAGGTCTAAAACAAAAAAAAAAAAAAATCTCTGTAGTGTTGATTGTTTTGCTAGCTGGTTTATCCTTGATATTGTTAGCGATACATATTTATTTAGGCACCCTTTTTCCATTAACTTCTCGTTAATTGTTTTTGTATCTGAAATTTATCTATTAGGTAATTTTGACGCTATTTTTTCTATTTCAGACAATTCACTTCGCGGCGTGCCAGGTGAAGTTCGTCGATCAAGTGATAAAAAAGTCCGAAGAACTACTTGGTACTGTGAATGAAAATTCCTATACTTTATTGAAACTGGGGTTCTGTTCTGTTTAACGCTGACATTCTTTCAAAGGGGAAAGTATTTATGAACTTCGTTTATTGTTTAAGAAGTATGATGTAAGTAGGTGGAATAATAAGTACTTATGTCACGGTGTACATGTACATGTTTTAGGCAGAGGAAGAAGAGAAAACGGTAAAGTTTATTATATTCAGGTACCTACCTAGTAAACGGTAAGACCTGAGTTTTGGATTAAAACAAGTTTATATATTATATACAATATGCTTCATGAAGCGAAGCCTTCAACCCGTTCGTAGCTGAACGTAATAATAACTTCTTACAGACCGACCGAATTTGAACATGGATGGTTTTTGTGCAATAAATTTTGTTATTACTTAATATATAGCGGTAGTCAATTAACTATTGAATGTAATTCATGCACTGAGTATCAAAAACGTGACATAAGTAAGTTTTATAATAAAATGTAACCAAAGTGTGGTAGCAAACATTTAATGATATTTCCACAGAATGTGATAATTGTTTTTGCATTACGAATAATGTTAATATTATTATACTTTACGTTTTAGTTGCAGTCATTATTATATAGAACACATATTGTTATACAATGTTGTTTAATGAAAGCTACTTGTAAGATATTTTATTGTTGTAAAACAGACGATAGCTCACTGCTATAACTATGTAAAATAATTTAGAAATCATTTAATAAATCATATAATAACTATTTATTATTTGCTTAATACAAAATTGCAACTAATTGATTTAGAACCAGGCCGAATCAGTAAAGAATGAAAAGCATTTCTTTTAAGAAGCTAATACTTCTATTAACAGGTTATCTGTGTTGTCCGCACTATTTAACCATTTTAAACAAATATAACGAATAAGTGGAGATCCTACAACTACAAAAGGCTTCTACCTAACCGTGACCATCGTTGCTAGCATCACTAAGTCACCAATTTCGTGCAACTTTATGAGCAAGTAGCAATCCAAATACACACACACTCACATACACAAATATATACAGAATATTTGTGATAATTTTAATTCAAATAAAAGCATTGAATCGAAATAGAATCACTCGAGCTTGCATGCTGAAGTTGGCGAAATAGCTTTGGCGCAGACAATCCAAAAACTTGCGGCCTCGACAGCCAAACGATGATGCCTCGGTGCATTTGCCATTTGTATCTGCGAGTTCAGCCGGCGCTCTACCTGTCGATAGCACTCCAACACGAGGTTCTTTATCCTTATTTCAAGCTCCACAATATCACGGCCACGTCTTTGTACTTTTAAATTGTTCTTAATAGCAGGAAAGCGCCCGTAAGTATTTTCATTGCAAGACGTTTATATAGGTACTTCTTGTTAATTGATAAAAGGTAAGCTCAACGAGGGGGGGGGGGGGGTCGGCAACGCGCATGTAACTCCTCTGGAGTTGCAGGCGTACATAGGCTAGGCTACGTAGACTGCTTACCATCAGGCGGGCCGTATGCTTGTTTGCCACCGACGTTGTATAAAAAAAAATGTATCGAAGAAAGCAGCTTGCCAAATAAAATCGACTTGGATATTTTTTTGTTTTTGTTTAACGCTGATGTTCTCCAAAAAATCCATGATCATAAAATTTACGGACTTTCCGTACAGGCCGTGGAACGGTATAATGAAATACTTTATTTGAAACCCCGCAATGCGAAAAATTATAGGTAAGGCTACGAAGTGGGGCGCAATATTCTGAAAATACCTGAAGGCTAAATTTTATAGCCGCGCCCTGTTTTCGAACAATTGCATTAATAGTGTATCACCGGGGCGCGCATCTTTACAGCCGCCGTGCCGGCTACGACTCGCTCAAAACACGATTAATTTTTTAATATTTTAACCCCGGGAAATCACATTCGTACGCTGTTTGGAATGGAACTGTAGAAGCATAATTAAAGGAGGGTTTATAGTTCCGAAATGCGCTCATAAACACGATTGGAGATTTCCTTTTTCCATCTAAATACCTTTATATATGTATTATATACATTTATGTGTGTACCTTTAATCAATTTATTGGTTGATGGATCTTTTACGAGTTTAAGACTGCAGTACGGATGGTTTGAAGCCCTCATCGTGTATCCTTGAATCTATATTATTAGTCATCCATCAATTTATATCTTGAACCTTTACATATTGGTATTTGAAAAATCGCTGCGTTGCGTTTTATTAGGTATATTTTTATATGTTCCTTATATGTTCCTATATTTCCTTCACCTAAACAAATAATATAAGAATTGACTTGAAATAGTAATATTTCAGAACGCAATGACTATTGGCGTTCCTAGTAGCAATTGGAAACTTTTCATCAATCACCGGTGAGTAATATACAACTCTTATTATTTTTACAAACAACAGTTTTGTACAAAGCACGAAATGACGATGAGAGGATGGGGAGCTTTACAGCGCCATTTCTGAGAGCCAGACTTGTTCGACAGGAGTTCTTTAGCGGCATCTTTAACACTCCCCTGGGGGTTCATTTATATATTCGCAACACGGAGCCTGCAATAAAACGGTGTTATCCTGGTCATTATTTAGTCATCGCTCGGCCTCTGCCGACGCTACGAAAATAAAATGCATCTGAATTACTCTGTTAGTTTTCTCAGCTTAGTCCTAGCCACGTTAGTTGATTGCTTGTGTAAATGTCTTTTTATAAACGGTATCGTTTTAATTAGGTATATTATTATCAATAAACCTGTTGTGTCCCTTGTTAGACTGAATAACTGGCAGTAGATCACTGTTTCAAATTTAGTAAAGTAGGTACCTACCTAATAGTGTCTCGATAAATTCCTCTCGGTGAATTCCTCCTCTAGGCAGTTCTGGTGTAAACTACCGCAAATTGATGCTCTGATCTTAGCAGATGAACGCCCGACCCGGTACGATGGATACTCGAAACTCACAATGCCTAATTTACCTATAACTACATTATTTCTGATATACTAAATGTACCTATTAGTGTACTAAGATTATTAGTATTTAAGTAGTCTATGTGTGTGTGTCATAAAGGTGAAACTGAAATGAAAAGTTATTGTTGATGTTATCGAGAATAGTTAGTTAGGGGAGTGGTCAGGCCTGGTTACGAGCTAGCCATTTTATGAGGCGGCGCCCGGCGTTGCCGCTAAATCTCCTTATTTATCCGGGAAACATAAACTTTGGTCTCAGCAAAAATTAATTGGCTCCCACGCTCCTTCTGGTCCACAATATTTGCGGCTTACTATTTTGCTGTTGCTTTGTCGTAGATATTTACTGTCTGTCGTATAAGTTAACAGTTCTGAAGGAAAACATGGTGTGGTATACATATATGATAGTTTTTATTTGCCATTACGCTGAACATATGGTTACGTTTTCACATTGCCTTGTTAATGGTTTCTGTACCTAGATGTAGTGAATTTGATACGTATATTTAAATGGTATATATATTTATGCTACTGGAAATAGGCATGCATATTCGCCATTACATATATATATATCGGACCGGTCAAGGTTCTAAACATATCTGAAAACAAACTCTAAGGCCTTGACAATGGAGGCGTGTTCAGATATTTATGAGCGCCTTGGTAGCGCCGATATTATGTATGCGATGGCAAAGCTATAAAGTGAATTCATGATATTTAATACAACATGTTTTATAACCACACAGCTTTTTATTTTTACGAGGGGTACGTATATCGAGTGTTGCTGAAACGGGGGACCATAACCATTGGACACCCGACACCGCAACTGTTTGCAACCTCATCTCTAAACCGTACACCGTTTCATGCTGAGTAAAACAAGTTTGTCAAGATTATTCGTTTTGTTAAATTTTCTATTATTTATTTAAAATTGTACTGTACAAAATGTACAAATGTGGACCCAATGTCCAAATGCGTTTTATATAGGCTTGTTTCCAGTTGTAGATAAATTTGACAATTAAATACGGCGGTCGTGAAATATTACTGATAGTCACGTTTTTTATACCTATACACATTACTATTTATAGATAGCTCCGTCATTCATCAGATAGGTACTTAAATAATTTAATTAGCCCAAATTGCTCACATCTTATCAGGATTAAATGTGCTGCCGATTCTGCGTAAAAAAAAATCCCAAAAAAGTTTAAGCTATTTAGTTATGACAGTATTTTTTCAAAATAATTGAAAATTACAAACCTGTGAAATTTCAAGGTTCGACCAATAATTCTCCAAGTTTTCAAATATATACTATAGGTTATGAAATCACGGTTACCTTTTGCCAGTTTTGTCACCGTTACGTCCGTGTGGAGTGTGCGCGCGTACTCATTCGTGCCGCCATGAAAAGAACTCTTTCACCTGGCTGGTACCTACTTCTTAAAGCTTGTGTGGCGAGCAAACATACTTCATTAAGACACCGTTTGCCGCTTTATGAAAACTGTCTTTTTCGCTGCTAGAACATTTTTGCTCACACCGACTGTTGTCGTAACGCTTTTTCTAAAAATATTGCGCATTTGGTGCGATACTGCACTTGTTCTTACGAGACACGTTTTGTATGAAAGAACAAAACAATTGCGTTCTGTAAAGATCACATGCGGCCTGTTGTTGCCAAGTGCGGCACAGATGAGATTGGAGGCGCTCCAGAACTATGCACCTGACTACTTGCATTGTTTGCACTTTTGTTCGGTGCTCATTGAGTTCGCTTCATTATGCAATTTCATTTGTTTGGCTTAAATAGGAACATTTAATTAAACGTTTCAGTTTTCAATATAGTTCAACGGAAATCTAAATTTTGACTATCAATTTTAATGGGTATTTTGGCAACTGTGTATTTGTTGGTACCAGAAAAACCTTACCCTAAGTATTTATTCCAAGTGGGTATGTTAAATAGGAATCCTGCATTTCCCAAAACTTTTTTTCATCATCATGTTCAATAGCCAACAGCCCGTTGATCTATAATTTTATCATAATATTTGATTTTAGAAAGTACCTACGCAATGAAGGTTTTATTTAATTACTTACTTTTACAAGGTAGATTTTTTTAAAGTACCAAAATAAGCATTTAAGTGTTGGAGAAAATAGAGACTTACAAAAAATATTGTAGGGCTAATATATGTACATTATTGGTTTGTAGAGTATTCAAAAACAACCGATCCCGTTTGAAATCGATTTGGCATTGATGGCGAGCAGAGTCGCAAATGACTGGCGCCGCCCGTCGGCCAGTTAGTCAGGTGCCGTTTTGTTTAGACACCATATCAGAGGCTGCAGTGATCCATTGCGATGGCCGAGTAATCCCGGCTAGAGGCTCTGTCTCACGTCCAGCTTACTTTTATTACCGTGCCTGCATCGCGAAATAAAACAAAATTGGCGGGAATTTATGGGCCACAGCCCCAGAATGGCTAGTGGGGTGGAAAGTTTTCAATTTGAAACGAATAACTTGTTTGTCTCGTGTAATAAGGGGGGTTTTGCGGCGTAATAAGGGGCTGCTATGGCTGTCGCGAGTTTCCTTAAAACTACTTTCTTGGTTTTATTACCTAAGTGCTGCGGTGGGTGTAAGTCGTGCGAGTCTTTATAGGTGTCACCGTACTTACTCTTAACGCCCATAACCTAACCGAATAAATGATTATTTGACGGGGAAGTGCATATAATATTAAATGAATATATGTCCCTGGGTATACTATCTTCATTTAGGTATCCTGTGACCGTCCTATGTGTCCTTTAAATTTTTCATATCTATAGAGATATTATGTGGAACTTGAGATGACGATATCGTATAAGTAATATTAATATTCAGTATCCGAATTTAACCGTTTTTCATACTAACACACTTATGCTTACGTAATATATCTATAACAAGATTATTATTTTTTTATGAAAACTACTGCGTTGAAAAAAAAAAAACGTTAGTTACCATGCCTGCTAGGGCCTAGTTTTCTCTCTGAGTTGAAGGGTCAGATTGCAGTTCTAAAACTAGTGCCTGCACTAATATTAGTTGTAAAAGCAGACTCTGATGGTTGACTGGTAGAGAATGCTTTTTGGTATTTAATCCGCCATTTGTACCGCGTACATATATTATATGTATTGTACAATTAAGTTTAAATAAAAAAAGTACAAGGAAACATACACATACATTGCACATACTTTATAAACATAAAGTTTCTATACTTAGCTTTTCCACTGACATATTTTTTTTTGGGAAACCATAATTTCCATTGCCGCTTTACGAGATAATTTCATTCACTTTATCGTACCGAGCGCTCGTTACACATCTAAAATAAAGATACGGAAAATAGTCGTTCATAGCTCGGTTTTTGGAGCCGCGACGTTTACAACGGCATAACGTTTCTTCAGGTAGCAAATTGAATGTTAAAACGCGTTACCTGCCCCTAACTGAATAAGTTATGAGCCTGGAGCTATTGGTAATGAAACTTGAATGACCCTGGGCGGGTATACAGTCTACGGGATGGAATTTCCGTGTTTACGCAGCGCCGCCGCCAGTTTATTCTGTTGCGTTAAGTGGCACTTGTGGAAGTACTGCTGCCCTAAAAGGACGCGCGTATTGTTTTGCTGAGAACCAGAGGGTTGCTAGGGATTTATACTTGATTGCCTAAACAAATGTTAAAGAAATTAGAGCAGAGCTTACTTTCCACGAAATGTTTTGTTCTTAATTTTTTGATAATTATGTAGTTTAACAACTATCGTGATCACAACTTCTTTATTTACAGTTAATAAAATGTTTCACACGATTTACCTAGACTTTTTAAAGTAAATTTATGGATATTATTTTTCAAATTATTTTAAATAATGATATAAAAAGCCAAAATAATTCTTTATTTGCCGGCGTCGTAAATTGCCTGTGTTGATGGTGAGAGGTCTACACCGTGTTTTTTTTTCCGTTAATTTCAAGGGTGCATTTCTGAGCTTAAATTAAGTAACTTTCTCAAAGACACCGGTGTCACCGGTATTCTAATTAACTCCATTTCGGAGATAATATTGTTTTTATTCTATAAGGCCCTAACGAGCGTATACACTTGCCTTAGGACCTGTTTGCATAATTATTAGTGTTTAGTAAGAGTGTATACATTTGCTACTAAACGTAATTACCATCTCGGACGATTGATGTTCAAAATGACATTGATTTGTCACAGTTATCAATTGTTTGGTTGAATTAAATATAATTTACCGGTCGAAATTTAAACTGTCACTTTTGAAGCGCTTTTTTTCCCAGTTAACGGTTATTTTTATGTTATAATACGCGCTCGCGACTCCATATGTCAAGCCCAAATTCAAAAATGGAGTCCCACCCGACCACGTAAGTCATCCTGTTGTTTTGACATCACGATGGACAGCAAACAAGCGTGCGGACTACCTGATTTTAGGCAGCCACCGTAGCCTATGGGCGCTTGAATTGCAACTCTTGTACAGTTACAAAACGCGTTTGACTGCTCCAAACTCGTCCGAGATGAAATTTCGCTGTGCCCTACCTCTCTTTTGGTTAGACGTAGTTTAAAAACATAGTTCCAATACATAAGTGAAAGCGAGATGGACTGCGATCGCAACTACGCAGTCGCTAACGCAAACGTCAAGTGTCAACTCGTGGTACGCCTACTGGGCCACTTAAACGAAATCTGGTGTAATATACTCAAATATAATATACCGCTCATTTTGGTCTATTAAAAGGAGAGCCAATAAATTACACTTAGCCCAGGTTAGAGGGTCACGCAGTAGACAATACCAAAGTAAAATAAATTTCCCAATTCCCACGTAAAGTTGGTGAAGAATGAGAGTTACTCAGTTAGTTTCGATCCTGGTCTGTGAAGAACTTTCTATTTTTCGATTGGTCGTGTTAGTAAGTTGGCAAACGTAGTTTACTGAGTAGTTCACACGACTGGAGTCTGTGCAGCAACTCAATTTTTGTAACTTATTTTGCATTGGTGCATTATTGCATGTTTTGACTCCATATTACTGACAAGACTGTTGAAGTAGCTCTACGTTTTGAGCGTCTTTTCATGCTCAAAACATAATCACATGTATTACTGACGAAGGGCACGATATGCTCGCGGTCAAATAAGTATGTGATACTTGCAAGCCC
The DNA here is from genome assembly GCF_033807575.1 of Cydia pomonella. NCBI lineage: Eukaryota > Metazoa > Arthropoda > Insecta > Lepidoptera > Tortricidae > Cydia > Cydia pomonella. The sequence goes on from NC_084707.1 coordinate 12,150,683, forward strand.
ATATAAATACATGTCTATTTTGGCTAATAGCAGCAAATACTATAGACAAGGTCTAGTTAGAATAATGGCAATGGAATTGCAGACACAAGTTCTTGCACCGCCGAGACGTTGTTCTTGTGTCATTTGTACGTCTCCGCCGACGATTATCAAAGCAATCAGCAGCCCTGCAAACTGTTACTGCCAAATACTAGCGTTTCGCATAATATCGATATATTACTCGTACATGAACAACATTGATTGTTTTTAATAAATACTTTTACCTATCCATTTTGACTCGGGGAATCTGATTTCGTATGTCCGGATGTTCTCCTCTACAGGTCGCCATTCTCGTGAAATTTTGTGACCAGAATCCATGATTAAATAGAATTGTTTTGTCGATCTAGATTATGGAATTTTTAAAGTGTCTATGGCGCTTAAGGCCATTGTGAGTTAACTGTGATAATGATCCAACGAACTAAGTGTTTTTCATTTTTACATTTTCGAAGCTTATCCCGAGGTCTACCACTCACAGAGCTGCTCATTTCAAAGTGACGTACTTAAGTCCAATTGTACCTTAGAATAAAAAGACCCGTTGTTTTTCAAATCGGAAAACAATGCGGGTTGCGTCGTAAAAATATCTTTATCGGGTATTTTCAATAAATCTAGGTACTATAAAACAATAACTAGTTGTATTTTTAAAGGGTGTTTTTCACTTCTCCAGTTGTATCTATTGAATTAGCTGAAGCCAAATGCAAATAATTTCAAGAGAACGGATTATGACTTACGTGTCCAAGTAATAGCGCTCAAGTTATTGACTTAATAATTGTGACCGCGATTTGCTTGTATCTTTACACGAATAATCTGATAAGGCGTCCCTATGGCAAGCGACAAAGTGGGACGTTTCGCCGGCCGCGGTCACAATTTATTATATAAATACTTTAGAAAATATCAATTTGAAACCCACGTTGTTGTCGCATTCAAGTGGACAGAATATTTTGACTATATGGTAACTAATTTATGTTTTCATAATAATGGACCCGACCCGATTAGACCCGAGATAAACCTTACGATATTTATTCGATTATTTACCGAAATGTTTATTAGCAATTTAATCAATAAATACATACTTATATTATTTAAAGTTGCGTAGCCAAAATCACAAATACCAAACCCCTTGCAGTTTCGTCATATCAGTCTATTTTATTAGAAAATAATAAATGTATTCATAACGATCATCTTCGAAATGGATCGAAATTAGTCAAGCGATAATAATAATAAAAATGAGTGACCTGATCAAATATTTTTAATACTTTTTTTGAAATTTACTTATTTATTTACATACTTAAGATTGTCGTATTTTGAACATGAATTGCACTTTGCCATTACTAGTAATTGTTTGAAGAATTGTAAGCTTGATTCTCCTGAAATACTCAGTATTAAAATAATCTGACTATCGATAGTAAGCCTGATACGCGCATCACTAGGGCAATTGGCGAATGTTTGCCCAAGTTTAGGCGCGGCGGACTTCCCCACTTGGTTGAGGCGGACCAAGTTAACTGTTGCATCGTTTCATTGTCGCCTTCACATTTTTTTGAAGGGGAATGTTAGTGATGGTTTGTTTGATTGTGAGTTATACGTTTGTGTCTTTACATGCACGTGGTTCAACATAACTGAAAGGATGCCAAAATTCATAATTGTTTTACTTTGTATAATAAACAAGTGTAAATGCTAGAATCGTTCGTAATTTCGCTGTTCCTAATTTATTTGTTGTTGTAGAGATTAAGAGAAGAGAGTGGTGAAATCGGAACAGTAAAAGTGATTTACTTCTAAGCGAGAGCATCCAAGAATATATACTTGGAATTACTAAAGAAATTCGCTGCTTAATTCGTAGGCCGTCCGAGAAAGATGGGCGGCCGGCGAGGGGTACAGGCCCGAGTTTAATTACAACGCAGGTTTATTCACTCTAATTTCGTGAATTTTGCATTCCCCGCGTGAACCGCGGAAGGGTTAGAATAAAAGAAAATGACATTCGTTATTCTATTACGTTAAGCAAAGAAGAAGCTTCGTATATTTGTAATTACTTTTGCTAGACAACGGTCCTCGGTTTCGGCGGAGGTAATCCGTAGCTCCATGTGTAGTTTGCCCGGTGACTGTACGAGTATTACGTACGTGAGAAAGCCCCTTACTTTGTCATGCGTAACGAGAAGATTGCCCTTTTGTGCTAGTTGCTACAGTTGCCTTTGCAATAAAGGGTTTGCGAAACGCATAATACGCTTTACACTCAGGGGACCTTAAAAGCTTCGACGCGGGTAGAAAGTACGAGTATGTAAGTAAACTTTTATTTGGAGTGCCTCAGAGTTTATAATGGACAACATCAAAATTCTTCTAATGTAACAGTAGGCATAACACTTAATTTATAATTTAAAACCTCGCAACAAATTTACAATAGTGTGATCTAGTGAGATAAAACCGTCCATGATATATCAGGTAGATTTCACCGAAAACTGCAACCACGTCAGATTAACCGTTTGAGATAAATAGGAACATTAATTCGTGAGTACAAACACACAAACAGCATCTCAACCTACAGGTATAACATCTCTGTTTTGGGACACACTTAGGTTATGAAGTGGCTTTTTTAGATTGATAGAAGATGAAAGAGATTTTTTTACTGTAGTGTATTGTGAAGCCGTAGGACCGCTGCAGGGCGGCGCGGGCGCCTGGCCGTTAGGCTCACGATAGTCGCGATGGCGGCAGCGGTTCGAGGCGGCCATCGCGCTCCAAACGGGCGAAGTTTTCTCCTCTCGGTCGTTACGAGGCGCGAATTGCCCGCGTTACAATTACAGCGCGGCCCGCCATATTTATGCCCGCGGTAACCAAATTGCCCGATATTATTCCATCCCATTGAGTGCGAAAAGCGCAAATTAAACCGACTTTATATTGGACGATTTTCCTCGAGAGCGGGGGCGAGATATGTTCGTTGTTAGATAAGGAGCCGAGAAGATTGCGTTATGAAATAAGAAAGGAATTGCACATTCTGACGAGTTGAGCGAGTTCGTTTTCCGCTTTCAGATAAAATTTATCCTGGCTTTGGATTTGGTAATGTTTTTATTACGCATCAATTCACTACTTCGCTATAACTGCGAAACATCTTATGAAATTATGAAACAAGATTTCTAGGACTTGTGAAAATTATTCATCAATAATATGATTCATTATAATAGTATACAAACATGAATCTTAGATACCTTAAGTTAGACGGATGAATGTCTACCTATGTAATTCGCAGAAGAAGCATATTTTCAAACTTAAATTTAAAGAATGCCATATACATAGTAAATAATATTTCTTGTTCGCAGACAAAAAAAAATCGTTGCTTTGAAAACGTCAATTAGTAACAAAATGGAGCTCAATTCCAAACAGTTGGTCTTATCGTTCGCTCAACCCGCTTGCTAAAAGAAAACGGAAGGAAAGATATATTTGTGAGGGGCCCAGATATTTTGGGAACTATATAGCCTAATGAAAGTGAACGAGGGCGGCCGGGCGCTAACAACTAATTGGCTATTCCGAAAACTCATTTGAACACAAAATGGATTCTGTATTTAAATTCCAACATTGCGTAAAACAACGACGAAAGTTAAATGCGTAAGGCGTTTTGGTTTCGATATATTTTTACGTGATGTTTCCGCTTGCCCATTGCGACGGTGGTTCTCTAATAATTATGCCGTTTTAAATGGTAGACAACCTTATGGTAAATAACATATTTTTAATACAAGACCGTAAATTGGTTGGTTGCATGTACATATGCAAAGAAACAGTTTTGTGTGTCCTGTGGTATATTAGATCCCATCAAAATAATACTTGTCAAAAAAACCAAGTCTCGCAACTCAGTTGTTCTGCGGTAAAAAGTTGTGAGATCCATGTAATACCAAGTCGGTTATTAATTTATTCAGTCTCTACTTAAGCGACTTTCTGTCTTAATACGTCCAGTCTCTAAGACCACGATCGTGGTCCATAACAATTGAAAATCAATTGTGTCTGGAATCTCCGTACTCGAAGCATTAAGTTGTTACGTAATAATTAACAGCATCTTATAGTGACGCATATCAATATTAAAATTCTTTAATGTTTTATATAAATATATTGAGACTTGGCCATCGCACTAAATAATTGAATTTACATGTGTTTTCAGGCCATTGAATTTACACGTGTTTTCAGGCGATTGAATTTACACGTGTTTTCAGGCGATGGCCAAGTCTTAATATATTTATATAAAACATTAAAGAATTTTAATGATATGCGTCACTATAAGATGCTGTTAATTATTACGTAACAACTTAATGCTTCGAGTACGGAGATTCCAGACACAATTGATTTTCAATTGTTATGGACCACGATCGTGGTCTTAGAGACTGGACGTATTAAGACAGAAAGTCGCTTAAGTAGAGACTGAATAAATTAATAACCGACTTGGTATTACATGGATCTCACAACTTTTTACCGCAGAACAACTGAGTTGCGAGACTTGGTTTTTTTGACAAGTATTGTTTTTGATGGGATCTCATTTCTTTTTGTATTTTGTAGACAGTTCTACTTTTTTCCTTTTCGGTACCTTCTACTTATTGTATATATGTATATCTACCAGCAACGAATTTTCTTAAAGCCCTCTCTCTGACTTATGAACTTTTTTTCATGATGGGATTACCCATTTTTTGCTCGATTTGGCAGGGGCACTACCATGCGCCTATATTTATATGGGACTAGCTTAAACCCGCGGCTTCGCACGCAATAATAATAACTGCCGTAAAACATAAATAAAACATCGTTACGAATAAAGCCAATATTGAAAAATTTAACTGAAGACTTGGCTGTATGGGCTTAATTTTCTTTGCGGTCTTTTCTAGATTTTTTAGTTTTTCCTTGATTCATACACCAAACACTACTTATATTCCAAATTTGAAGCTTCTAGGTCTGCTAGAAGTGCCTTAGAATTTTGATGATCGGTGAGTCAGTGAGTGACAAAATTAAGAAATTTGACCCGTTATAATTCTTGAAATACTGGTTCAAATTGAATGAAATTTGAAATATACCGTGTCTTTACAATGCCTGCATGGTTACTGAAAATTTCAGTCTTCTAGTTTTATCCACAACGAAGTTACAGGGGGTCGAAAATGGTCTGAATTGCTTCGAGAAAAGGATGGTACGGCCGTGATGCTTTTTTGCTCGACTTGGTGGGGGCACTGCCGTGCCCCCAGATATAAAATGTATTTAGCATCTCACATCATCATTATTCAGCTGGCTGTGGTAGTACCTCGAGCCGCCACCTTTTGGGAAATCCAACGTCTGGCTCGGCTAATGACGACCGCGCTCTGAATACTGAACGGCCAGCTAGACTAGTCGACGTAGTTGCCGTGCCGCCTTACTCGCTCATCACTAACTAAGAGCAAGCTTTCTCAGAGTCCAGTTCCTTTTCTAAGTCACACTAAGACTCACCTTGCAAAGAACGGTAAACTCGAAGTTAAGTATAAATCAAATAGTTCACTTTCTCTGTAGGGGTAAATTGTGTTTTGTTTAAGTTGTTCGCTCCGTGTGCGTTTGCTCGGGTAGTTCGCGACATATTGTCTGAGAACTCCGCCGACGCCTCTCCAATAAATAAGCAGGTCACATATTGAAGGGGGCGGAGGAGGGATACAATTGTAACTTTCCTGCCTCCAGTTTACGAGAGTAGGCAAAAGTTTAAAAAATACAAGTTTTCTTGCCCCTGGCTCGCGGACATCGAGCGTTCGCACGAATACAATACAATACGCGGCGGGCCGGTGGGACGGTTCCCAGTGCGAAGCCGTCGCGACTTCTCCAGACGCATTGTTTATGTTATTCCATCTCAATAAAACTTTTCCACAACAAGACGGAGAACCTGTGATCAGATTTTTGTATGCACTTACCAGTTTGAATGTCCATTTGCCGAATCATATTTGGCATAAAAATGAGCTTCGATTATTTTTATCCAAAAATTCGCCGCATAATAAGCGGCAGCCACTCTTAGTGCTTTTATTTGTGACTCGAATTTATACTTTCAATTTCCTTACCTTCAATAAAACGAGAGCCAACACTTTCTGGGCTTAAGAAGTAAAAGATTAGAAGTAAGGTGAGAGCTTTTAAAAATCGACAGTGGCATCACGATCAGAGGCAAAAGTTGTTAATCTTGTCCCGGCCCGCGAAGTTCCGGTGGGCCGCCAAGCGTTACACAACAAGTAATTAGTATGCAGCGAGTTCGCGTGGCATTTTTTCACATTATACTAAGTCCCAAAGAAAAACTGTAGGAAGTACATGGGGTGGAACGGGGGGCCACTCCAGCGATTCCCAATAATTCATTAGAGCGGCGTCACGGGGTACGAATTAAAATTAATGATTCGCGAGGACAGCAGCCGGCTCCGAGCATCTAGCGCATTACCGGCGCGCTTTTTATCCCTATAGATAACTTAACCCCCCGTCGAACAGGTGTCGAATCGACTTTTCATGCTTAGTTGTTTTAGTAGTTATGCAAATTCTTTGTGATCTGTTCTATTCATCTTTATTATGTTAATTCCAGCCTTTTAGAAACAAATAACCTTGAAATAAGATAAGACAATTTTATTCATAAGTATAAGGTGTGATAGTTCACCGTCTACGTAAGCACGGTGAAACATCTAGTCGGTGGATGAGTCACTCTCGGGAAGTAGGTAGGTATCAACTCTAATACCGACTATGCAACAACAAGGCAAGGCACCGAAAGCAATTTAGGATCATCCCCACAGATCAAGTTATAATAAGTAGGTAGGCGCAATATTGTAGGTTATATTAGCAAACTTCCGGTTGATTCCACTCCGGGATTGCAAATACATTGTCGCGAAATGACTTGATGAGAATTCGGGCGACGCGAGTCGACATACAAGTCGCGTTTCCAGTTTCTCGTCACGTGCGCTGCCTCAAATAAGGCTTACCACCCTCCCTGGTACCGCCTTCTCTCACGTCAAAAGCAAATTTTGCAGAATATCTAGTGCACCTAAAATCTTCACTCTCCTGATCAGACGAAGACACTGCAAGCATAAGTATGCCTTACATTCTGTTGCACTGTAGATTTAATATTATGTAAGCTAAGATCAGAAAATTCGAGCCAGTCGCCTTAAGGGTAGGAACCTAAACTTTTGATTTTCTTAACCGTGAATGAAATTATAAATAAATAAATAAATAGATAAATAAATATTATAGGACATTATTACACAAATTGACTAAGTCCCACAGTAAGCTCAATAAGGCTTGTGTTGAGGGTACTTAGACAACGATATATATAATATATAAATATTTATAAATACTTAAATACATAGAAAACACCCATGACTCAGGAACAAATATCCATGCTCATCACACGAATAAATGCCCTTACCAGGATTTGAACCCGGGACCATCAGCTTCGTAGGCAGGGTCACTACCCACTAGGCCAAACCGGTCGTCATCAGTTAGTATTACTACATTTTTCGTACGGACATACCTCGATACAAAATGTCTGCAATTTTGGCTGTAGTATTGGGAATAGGAACAATATTTTATAAATATACAAAGTGCTTGTCATCATTCTTTACTAAGCATTTTTCTACATGTGTAACTACTAACAAAAATATGGATTTGAAAAATCCAATTTTTTTTTTTCATTTTCATAAATAATTTTTATAACATTTTGCGATTTGGCTTAAGATAATAATTTGTGTTAGGGTTTCAGAAAAAAATACCGTTCTGAAACAATTAGTCCACACTGTCATTATCAGCTCCGCCGCAAAAAAAATCCTTGAGATAATCACCCCATAAGATCAGATAATTCGAGTCAGTCGCTTTAAGGGTAGGAACCTAAACTTTTGTTATTCCATATGTTATTTTCTTAACCTTGAAATGAAATTAATGCGATGATTATCATTATATTAGTATTACTATATTTTTGCGTACGGACATACCTCGACACAAAATGTCTGCAATTTTAGATGTAGTATTTGGAACAGGAAATATATTTTATACCTAAATATACAAAAAGTGTTTTCTTTTTATCCGTTAACTTCGGCGTATAGCTTAATACATTTAAGGAAACTCAATATCAATGGCTAGTTTAGTGGATTCGAATATTTTTTGTTATTCAAACAAAATAATTAAATGCTCCATCTACCTCCATTGTAGAACAGGCATTATAATTAACTCAACCAAACAATTGAAAAGTATGATCGACGTCCATATCATTTCGAACATCGATAGTTCGAGATACTGTAGGAAATTTTCTTCTTTCGTTATTTCAAGTATACTATGACCGATAAGTAAGTATTACCTATTACAAGAATAAACCATTATTTCCTTTAAATTTACAATAAAAATATTTATTTGTGAAGTGAACCTAAGAGAAAATGTCTGTAATAATCACTTTTTACGGACTGTTACGTAGCTATGTGGAAGTCTAATGTACATTATACTAAAAATAAATAAAACTCCAACGCTGAACTAATTGAGCTGCTAATCTAGTACCGAATCCTTTGTATATTGAAACAATATGCGGCAAACATCCACCGTATTTGTGAAGAAAATATATTTACTTGGCGAAAAAAGGGATGATAACGTGACTGTGGGCTAATCGGCTGACATCCTCAACTTTGTTGTTCTTATTGGTGGTGTTCATAAGCCTGACTCGACGTCGTCCGAATCCTAAGCAGGAACTTACCCCCAAACAAATTGAGGACAATATATGTTGGCACTTCCTTGTCACCCTACGCGTTATTAGCATTGGAACAGACGGGCAGTTGAAACGCCGCGTCTACATAATTAAGGACTAACGGCCCGATTAGAAGAATGAGATACGACAACGATAAGTTCTTGTTTAGATAAGTTCTCACTTAGATATCGTTTGTATGTCGTATAATTGAGAGACGCAGCTCGATTCGGGCAACCAATGTCACTTTGACGTTAGTTATTTACGATAGGTACAAGTGCGACACGTAGAAAATTACGAGAATTACGAGTGGCGATAAATTAAAACACGACCGAAGGGATTGTTTTAAATCAACACGAGTTGCGAATTACCTATTCGCACATGTATCGTACAACGTTTTACAGTACATATGGCCCTTTAAATGTTCGACACAGTAACGTAATATGCTAATTTTCGCACTAGTGCGGTAAAGTAGCACCATATGTACTGTAAACATAATTTTAGTTGACATTGATGTTACAACATTGACTTTTTTATAGAAAAATTAAACTATGTTAGAGCGTCGAATATAACGTACGAAAATAATTGCTGTAAGTATATTTCTTGCAGTAGGATCTAGTAGATTTTACGATTGGCTATTATTTCACATGGAACAATTCACAAATAGTTATTTTCAGTCATTACACATCAAGACATAAGATATTATATATCAAATTAAAATGGACGTTATTAAATATTTCTCACTTAATATCATCACTTAAAAAGTCAATTCTATTAGCCATAATGACAACTTTAAATTTGCATCAGATTACTTTGCCATACATGTGGATAAAACGCAACTTTCTTACAGGTTTTTGAAGTACCAAGAGAGCCTTCACGAGTTGGTATGGTGAAAAGGAATTTTTATTCTCATGCTCTGAAAGTGGGTCATTGTTGTTCTAAAAAGTGTGCAGAAAGTGTTACGTGTCTGGACTAGAGCATTTATTTTTATTTTTTACGATAAACAATTCATTTGGTTATAAATGGATTTCTTATACAAATTCCATTCTGCTATTTAATTCCCCATTTTATAAATAACGATACTTGTACCTTAATTATTAATTAAAAGATTTCTTGAGAAATACTGTAGAAGTATGTACTTAGTCATGTTTTTTTGAAATACACATGTGTTTTACTTTCCTCGTATTCGAAATGAAAGGCCCCATTTCAGACTCGGACTATTGACTACTACTACTGTAGAGAACTCCTCGACAGAAATGAGTGCGTTTCATCCCTTGGTTTACAATCTACTATTATTTGTCGGTTGATTGGCAGAATACCTTCTAGCATTAAGTGCACCATTTGTATAGTGCAAGAATATTTGAAAAACTTATATAACCGTTTTCAAACGACTACTTCGCAAGCATCTTCTGTCAGAAGAACTTAAATAAGGTTCACCATCATGTATATGTACATAATTATATGTATTAGTCTATCTTTCATACATTATATAAGTAGTAGTATTTAACTATTTATATATTTTTAATATTATTTGACTTCACTTTTAATTTTTATTATTTGTTATTATTTTTTCCTGCACCAACATACACAAATGTCTCTGTTTGACCCAATGGTTGACTGGTAGAGAATGCCTTTTGGCATTAAGTTCGCCATTTGTACATTTTTCTTTATGTGTGCAATAAAGTTTAAATACATAAAATAAATAAATATAATTATGTTATAGAATAAACCAATCAAAACTTACGAGTACATCATATATCTGGTAGGTATCCCCTGGGATTTTTGGCTGAACTTCAAAATGAAGAGAAAGTCTCGTCGTCGTGAGCAATAATGTTGTTTAAAGTTAAAGTGATATAATAATGTTGATAACTTATTATGCAATGAACTAAGGTGGGACTGTGCAGCTAATGAAGAATTAGTTTTGAAACGCGTTTAGCCATTTTTTTCTAAACACCCAAGGTTATTTGTATTAGTGCTCCTTACAAAACTTTGTTCACGGTTACCTTTTATTTATTGGGATTATTTTTTTCGCCATGCACTAAGACGCAAAAAGTAATATTACTTTCCCTTTATATTGAATACACATTACGATAGCGTTTTGAACGCAGCTCTGGTTGGTCAGGCGTCTATTATACACGGAAACTCGTCCGTTTTCGTTTTAATTGGTCACTAGTCGTTAGGAATCTCACTATGGCGAGCACGTGCGTACGGCTATGTATCAACTTGATTACGTACTCAAAATAATAGACAAAATATGTCTGTAGGCATAATTCACGTGGGGTATTATTTATTATTTGATGTACCTATAGGTAAGCATATGTTTCAAGGTAAACACTTGACGTAAACATGTTACAGATTTGAAAAAGAAAACAATAGAGATATCGTTAAGTGTCTACTTAGATACTGGCAGATAATAAAGCTGTCTTAAAACTTTTACCTAGAACACGAAATGTCTATTTAAATACGCCATAAACGGGAAAAAGAATAAGAATAAATATTTGTTAGTTCAGGCATTTTAATGTTCTTCCTGCCTAGTACCAGATTTTAAGGCTTTGTAAAAGATATAAAGCATGTGCGTGACTCGGCAGGCGCCGCGAGGTCGCCCCGCCGTACAATTGTGTAGTCTCTATAAAACTCGACCAGGCGGACGTGACCTCGGAAAACTTATTACTCTACCCTGCCATTGTCTGGTTATTTAGGTGGTCGAGGGATGGGGGAGATCAGCAGCAAACTGGTGGGTGAATAAAGTGGCTAATATGAGCAGAGCACGCGTATGGAAATTACAGTGGAATCAATCACGAACCACCAAAACATGCGCGGCAGTGCGATAACGGACCTACAGATAGTGAAACTATTCATACAATACCTAATGGCCCCATGTTTTATTTGTAGATTGCAAAAAACTTACCTACTTATAGGAACTTAAATTTTAAGCTTAAAGCCTACGAGTAATGTATCTCAGACAAAAATACTAGGAACAATTTCAATTTTAGAGGACGAGAAAACGATTAGGATCAGGCGGTTTTTGTAGTCTTAGGATGGTTAAAGGCAATAGACTCCGTTTTTTTAGGGTTCCGTAGCCAAATGGCATAAAACGGAACCCTTATAGTTTCGCCATGTCCGTCTGTCTGTCTGTCTGTCTGTCTGTCTGTCCGAGGCTTTGCTCCGTGGTCGTTAGTGCTAGAAAGCTGAAATTTGGCATGGATATATGAATCAATAAAGCCGACAAAGTCGTACAATAAAATCTAAAAATTAAATTTTTTTTAGGGTACCTCCCCTACACTTAAAGTGGGGGTGAAATTTTTTTTTCGCTTCAACCCTAGAGTGTGGGGTATCGTTGGAAAGGTCTTTCAAAACTAATAGGGGTTTTGCCGAAACATTTTTTGATAAAGTGAATATATTCGGAGATAATCGCTCCGAAAGAAAAAAAAATGTGTCCCCCCCCCTCTAACTTTTGAACCATAGGTCCAAAAAATATGAAAAAAATCGTGGAAGTAGAGCTTAAGAAAGACATTAAATGAAAACTATAGCGGACATGATCAGTTTAGCTGTTTTTGAGTTATCGCAAAAAGTTTTCCCTTCATAGTAAAAAGACTTATTTTAATTAGGTACTGATTATGCAAATTTGCCTATTTGTTTAACTCAGGTGAAAGGTACCGTTTCATCCCTTGGTTAACAATTTACTATACTTTAAGCTCCAGTTTAGCTTATTGTGACGGAAGAGTAACTACGGAACCCTACACTGAGCGTGGCCTGACATGCTCTTGGCCGGTTTTTTTAGATTAGAGTTATTCTAACCTCAAAAGTAGTACTTTTTCTTCCAAAATGCTAGGGTTCCTAAGGTATCTAATATTGCGATTTGATTTTGAAGGAAAAAGTTACTACTTTGGAGGTAATAAAATTTCTAATCTGAAAAAAAAAACGGGGTTAATTAAGAATAAAATATTAACCTGTTACTACTACTCAGGTACCATCTAGTTAAAATTCAATCATTAATCATCAAGCGAGAGCTGGAAGAAGACAACATTGCAGAAGTTCTATAATTTGAATTTCAACTTCGCTTTAAGTGTCGTCATAAAATAACTTATTCTCGCAATGAAAAATCCCCTCATATAACGAAAGCCTTCCGCGGACGACTGTACGGGCCTGTAACGTTTTTCTTATGGTAAGTTGGTTTCTGTAGTCACATTGAACACACATAAAATCAGATAATAAAATACACATCAGAAAATTCAAAATCACTTACGTTTCAGGACGAAGACAACATGCGGTGTCCTAGCATGCCAATAAATATGTAAATGTCGAGAATAAAATTTTGCTTTTGAAGGCGGTAGTCGCGATGAGGCCACTTTGATGTGGCCGTTGCTGTATCTAGCCTACGCAGTATTTCGATATAATTTTATGACGCTGGCTATTCCTTTAGCCATAAAATACACTATTTAGGCAAAATATTAAAAAAAATATTTTTGTGATGATCCGCCTGTTGTCTGCTTCTATCACTAATCAATTGTTTTTCTTTATGCTGTATCTTTTACTGAGGTGTGCCAATAAAGAGTATTCTATCTATGATTGAATATGGAATATTATATATACTAACGTACAAGCAAGAAATAGTAGATCCAAAGGATGAAAGGCACTAATTTCAGTCAAGGTAGTTTATCAATAGTCCGAGACTCATAAGGTGCCTTTCACCCTATATAATTTATGAATATTAGCGTTCTGAGATTAAATTAACATAGCGAAAATAGGTACATGTATTCGAAAGGAATGCCATCAGTACATCATTGATAACTCACCAAGAATAATAGGGGACCTAAGTTGCTCCCTTGAGGAACACCTAGTTGTACTTCACGAAAGACTGAGCAATAGTTGGCTTTGGCAAAACTTTTCACTACTCTTTCTATTTTTACTACTTCGTACACTATTTTCTTTGTCAGAAATAGCATTCTATCCATTCAAATTGCTTTGCAAGGAGTTTGTCATGTGCAACACAATCAAACACCCGGCTTACGTCTAAGAATATTGATAATATTGGTAATATGCTATTCAGACTTTCAGATACATATTTAACTAAATCAAACCAAGCCATTTCAGTTGAATACCCTCTTCTGAAGCCATATTGCTCTGTCTGCAGTAGACCCTTTTTTTCACAAATCTGGCTTGTTCTGGCGCAATTTCTCTGGAAAACTATGCTTTCAGTCGCTCGTTTATGATGTGTAACATTATTTTGATAGCGTGTGTTATCAGGGCAATTAGTCGAAAGTTCCTACACATCTTCATGGAACCCTTTTTATGGAGAGGCGTTAAGACTATGTGAGCCCACTCAGTGGGCCATTTGCCTGTGAGCCAGATCTTGTTGCAGAGGATGCAGAAGATTTTAACTCCACGCTCTCCTAATGCTCGTAAGGTTTCAATTGGTGTTACGAAACGTTCAAAAATGCACCCATTTTTGATCCTTGTTCGTTGTAACGCAACTAATTACGGAGTGTAATAAAAATCATCTTTGTAATTTTTTATATAATTTTAATTTCATTTTATCAAATAATCTCATAGTTAATTAAATTCAGTTTGCATATTTTGTAATTAAAATATTCATTCAAATGTATAAATTCAATAATGTTTCAAATCTCTGTTCAAATTCTAGCATGGCAATTTTATATTCAAAACTTTGACAGTTCACAGAGCTTTTAAAAACTTACGGTTATCGTCCAATCCCCCAACGACTGTTCACTTTGCCACTTTTTGTATTTTTTTGATTTTTTGCAATTTGGAATCCATATACGTAATTTGGATTTTACATGGTCCTTACGAAGCCTCTGAATTACGAGAAGGCAAGATTGTGGCATCGAGTCGTGCTCCACATATTCAACGGTTCCAGTGCAGCCGTGGGTCATCCAGGTTGGCGTAGGGCACATCCAGCTACGTGCAAGTTCCAGAGCTGACACTCATCGCGTCCCAGCAGTCAGGATCAACGACGAGTGAACAAAGCATCGACGAACACACGGAGCATCCCATTGCAGTGGGAATCCAGCCGTAACCGGAGTTAGTTACGGAATCCAGCCCATCCAGCACCAACCAGACCAGTTCAGGAGCATCCAGTGGGGAGCAACGGCAACCAACATTCAGATTAAGATCCAGAAGCAGTCTATACAGAAAGAACTAGGAGAATCACGAAAAAGTAAGATCGTTCCATTTCCTTTTATTCAATCCACATTTCCTTTGTTTTTTTTTTGTTGTAGCTGCACCATCCATATATTTAAACTATATCCATACCCATATTCAGTTCAACCATATCCATTATTCATTACTTTTCCATCCAGTGCAGAAAGTAGATTCATTGTCTTCATTGCCATCGTTTGATCAGTAGCAAGTAGATATTCAAAAGTATTCATTAGCAGTATTCATAATTGTATGCAGATATAACCTCTTAGCACATTCCATATATAACATTTCATTTCACAATTTCACTTCAAATCAAACTTAATACCTAACTGTTTATTAATCACAATATTCATTAATTTATCAATTCAATAGTCTAATTCCAAATTAAAACCATTATAACTTCACGAGAATACGTTAATCGATCAATTTTTATAGTAAACTGCAGTGTGCCGGGAAGGCGTAAACAAAGTAATTAAGCGATTACATAACTTAGTTGCATCTCGCGTCTGCATTGCATAAAAGTTAAGCGCCTAGTTGTTTCGCATAGCAGATTCCATTCTAAGATAATTTAAAATTTATTTTGAGTAGTGTCATTAATTAATTTATATTATTTCACTATGTCTTCTGAACAAGATTTTAAGACCCTGAATTACAAGCGTGGGGTTATTAAAAGCAAACTTAATGCCTTTCAGAAGTTCGTTTCGAATGTAGCAGCCGAGCCGCAATTGAGTGATTTGCAGCTTGCCGAGTTACAGTTAAGATTTGACAATACAGAGCCTTTATACGATGAATTTGATGCATTACAGACAGACATCGAGATTTTGTCTGCGTCTGCAAGCGGAGGGGATATCGGAGAGGAGTGGGCTCTCTTCGAGAGGCCTACTTCGCGAGCATGTCGTCTGCGCAAGTGCTGATTGAAAAGTATTCGAGGCGTAATTTTCCCATCAATGAGTCGGAGGTAAGCTCTGCTAATACCGTTGTCAGGGCTGTGTGCCATCATTCAGACTTCATGAAATTACAAAAGATCAATTCACTTGAAATACCGTCATATTCAAATACTGACATCCCGAGTTCATGGGAGTCAGATTCAATTAAGTCAGAACAAAACGTTTGTGAGGAGCAGCCTTTAAAGACTGATCCTGACGAGCAATTCAAACTATCCATGCAGTTCAAGGAGTCGCCTGCGGTTCTGGGGCACTCATTTCAGCGTACTTCAGCTGCGTTTCTTTCAATAGAGCGTTGCTTAGAAAGCAATCCAGATAGGGGATTCATCGTTGATTTGCCAGAAATGGCAGAACAATCTCATGTTGTCAATCAACAACCAGGAAACACATTCACACGGTCTCTTCCGTTTCACGGTGATGGAAATCTCATTTGTGTGGGGGGAAGACTGAGCAACTACAGCTACAATTATGAGCCTAGTCATCCAGTGTTGCTCAGTTTAATATTCAAGTTTTGTAACAGCGGGTGGTGATCTGGTCAAGATATCCAGCCAAAATGGTAATATTTATGCATTTGAGTGTCTTGAAACGGAAGCAGCGCACCTCGTACTTTATTCAGATTTTAATAAACATGTTCAAATTGCAGCCTTGCGCCGACTCATTGCGCACCGGGGTAAACCGCAGACAATATTGTTTGATAATGCATCAACGTCATCGCAGGTAACCGAAAGCATCCAGTTTTCTTTCACACCGGTTTCACAGCACATGATATATAAAGGGATGTCTACTCTTCTGATTCAAATTCAGGCAATTTCAATCTCGAGGACGCTGACTTCAATGTCAGACGACCCAAATAACCTTTGTTTCTTAACTCCTTCCCATTTCCTCACAGGGCGATCCACAATTTTTCATGATTTCATGCCGCACATACAGATTGCTGACTCCAGGACTTCATCAATTCAATGTTCGTGGAACTCATCAACAGGAGAAATCTTGGACGGCGTTCTGGTTGTCGTGACGGACAAAACTGCCTTCTCTCGGTCGAGTCATCCGAGACATCCATGGCAGCAACGGGTCCGCACGCGGAGCACAAAATATACAGTAGAAGATAGGAGGCCACCCGACGGGGTAGTCAACAACCTCTCCCCTCTCGCTGCAGACACACAATTGAAGTTCTCAGACTTCAAGGCCGGGAGCATGTTACGAAACGTTCAAAAATGCACCCATTTTTGATCCTTGTTCGTTGTAACGCAACTAATTACGGAGTGTTATTAAAATCATCTTTGTAAATTTTTATATAATTTTAATTTCATGTTATCAAATAATCTCATAGTTAATTATATTCAGTTTGCATATTTTGTAATTAAAATATTCATTCAAATGTATAAATTCAATAAATTATGTTTTAATATCCAAAAACAAAGAAATAAACATACATAATAAAATAAAACTTATTAACAACTTAAACTAAAGGTAAAAAATTTGGCCCAAATCGCCGTCAATGGGCAAGGTGCCTAGAAGGCTGGCCGTATTTCCCCGCTGTATGGCGATACTTATACGCTGAGCGAAATAGTGGCCAGCCCTCTGGTCGCCCGAGGCCTCTATTAGGCGCGCCGACAAATCTTTAAAAAGCCGACGCGCACTTGGCCCCCATGGCCCCAAGGTTTCAACGCCAAACGCCGCAAACATGTAGCTACTTCCTAGTGCTGAATATTTGCGGCGCTTGAGGCTTTCGGCCGAGGATGCCGCAGCGCCAGCGGTAACTTTGGTGCTCGGGACATGGGACGGTGCCAGGGTATCAACGCATGTAGCGTCCCACACTAGCGGCCGACCCATGCTCCAAGGCACCAGTGTCATTCCGTCGGGTCGCTTGCCATCGTCCCTGGCTAGACCGCTGGGCTCAAGTACTGCCGGCACTCTGGCACTAACAAGGGCCCGACGGATAACATCATTGATACTGGCGTGGCGGGGCATTCTTCCAGCGCTTCGGACGCACGAGAGGCCATGGTGGCCTAGGATGTCCACCATGGCGCCGCATTGACAGCGATGTGGTTGGTTAGTTGATGCCCCTGAACGTAAGCTAGCTGCCAGGCGGAAGGTAGTGTCATCCAAAAAAGTGCCAATATTTGGAGAGGGTAATGCCTGCAGCCACAGACCCGACTCCCACTCCGCAGTCGCAAGGAGACGAGCTCGGTCTGTCGAACTAGTTGACGTATCTAAACGGTTTTTCCGTACTAGTTGACAGAGAGGCTCGTCCCATTGCTTCTGCGAGCAAGGATTGGCAGGCGGATCCGTGTTGGGGCAGGTTATAGACCAAACGTTCTTGGCCTCGGAGCAGTGTGCGGCCTCCATAGATCCAATGGAAGAATCTAATATTTTCCCTATGAGGCTCTGAGCACCATGCGCCGAGGACAAGAACGCAGGTAGAGCAACACAGGAAATTTTGCGGATTCCCAGGCCGCCAAACCTAATAGGTAGGCTAGCCTGGGTCCAAGATCTTTCGTCAAAAGAAATGTTGAAGATAGATGTGAGCGTTTCTATGACTAAAGTATCTAATTTTGAGACCAAATTGGGATATTTCCAGAGATGGGTTCCGCGAAGTATATAAGTAAATTTTGGGACGAAAAGGCAATGCTTAATGATCGAATATGCTGAATGTAGATTAATTTTTGCCAAACGATGTGATGTTGCTTTGAAATTTAGAATTTTCTCATCGATGAAATTTTCAAAGGATTGATCTAGGACGGGACAACCAAGGAGGTGAAGTGAATCATTGTTTAGAATTTTGATATCTGGGGCGAGTTGTTTAAAAAGGTTCATTGTATTTTCCTTATCCCGACAAGAATCGGTAATAAAAAGTTCGCACTTGGAAAAATTAAGTGAGAGGCCAATTTTTTTCATGTCTGTATTAATTTTTTTTAAATCTTCCAGTACGGAAATTACGTCGCCGCCAAGGGTCCCGTCATCCAAATACCATACGTTTAATTTTGAATTTAGTTCCTTAATGATGGGATGTATAGCGAGGCTGAAAATTGCTGGGCCAAGCGGGTCGCCTTGTTGACAACCTACAGAAGAAGCCAGAACGTTGGTTTTATATAATAATTTGGAAGGAGAACTATAACATTGCCAAAGAAATTTATATACTAAAGGAATTTTGTCTTTTATTTGAGTCAACAAGGCGCCTCTGTCTACGGAATTAAAGGCATTGCAAACATCCACCTTCAGCAGGATCTCTCCAGCCTTATGCTCGAGGAAAGTTCGTACGGCGTGCACGGCGGCTTCACATCCACTTTTGGAGCCGAACCCCAGTTGGACAGGCTGAAGTTCTGGGGTAAGCTTCGAAAGGATGGAGCGGCACGCAATCTTGGCAGCAAGGCGTCGGAGCGTGGTGCCAACTGCAATAGGGCGGATGCCGCCGTCTTTTTTGGTAAGAGCACAAATTCAATAATGTTTCAAATCTCTGTTCAAATTCTAGCATGGCAATTTTATATTCAAAACTTTGACAGTTCACAGAGCTTTTAAAAACTTACGGTTATCGTCCAATCCCCCAACGACTATTCACTTTGTCACCTTTTGTATTTTGTAATTTTGGAAGTAAACCAGCGTCTATACTATACAGTCCACTCTTATTTATCACCTCGACAACACCTGAGACCAGCGAAGATTTTACAATTGGGATCTCATCTTTCCCTGTGGCCTTCCCATTCTTAGATGTTGAATAGCGGCTCTTACTGTTGACTCAAAAAAATCCGGTTCGAGCATGTCACTCGCAGGTTCCGTGGGTGCGAAATTGCGCGACTGAGGGTCTTGAAACAAGGACTGACTATTCCTCCAAACTTCCGAAATTTTGTCCAGTTCAGTGACTACTCTGCCATTCAACGGCCCAGGTTTTGGACGGCAATATTTTCGTGATGAGACAGTTGTAGTAATGAGCGTCTTAGCTCGGTCCCATAGTGCATCGGGTGCTTCGTTAGCCAACTTTGCTTCAGACCAATGTGACCAGTTCTGCTCGACAGTCGAACGGAATCTCCGAACATTCTTCATCTATCGTCTGGAGGCGTCGTAGTTTGATGAATTTTCCAGTAGTAGAATTTCCATGGAGGGCCTGGTCTCCTACCCCGCCACTTCACACCGCGTTCCCCGGATGTAGCGCGGCGCCGGTTCCTAATCAGTTCGCAGGGCGATAGTGTCTCATTTGTGTGTGCTCTCATGTGACTTTCTTGGGAATGTAGCCGCAGTGGTTTCTCATTGCCTTCTGCACCAGATATTTTAGAAATTATTTAGTCTCCAAGGCTCGCTGTAGCCATGTTATTACAATCTCATTAAATATCCTGAACTGACAAAATATTAATATAAAATCCACGGCAGCTTTTGTGAATCAACCTATACATATGCTACGACATTTAGCGTTCAGTGTCGTTGTGTGTATAGATATAGTTCCAGTAGTAACCTTAAAACGTAAAAAAACAATTGTTTATATCCTGGACAGTAAAATAAATGTATCAACATCAAAAGCTAGATATAATAAATAGGATTTATTCATAGAATAATATCACGGTGCTTAGGAGCGGAAGAATTTGAATGTATGTAATGTTATGCAGGTTGATTTTTCGAGCCCGGGTCGAACATGGGGCATTTGAATAAACTGATACGGCCGGAGAGTTGGAAAATATTGTCCGCAGAGGTTTCGTAAGGCTTCGATCGTGGTGTTTTGCTGCAACGGGAGCTGATATTAGATTTCAAATCAGCCTTATAGGGCGCGTTTCAAAATACGCTGGATTAGGATTGGTGACGCCAGAGTGTATATCGGGTTCACTTTGATCTCACCAATTAAAAAAATATATGCCTAACGTCAATGTGCTGTTCTAAATAATACATACTTCCAGTTTTATTTGTTCCATATCACATATTTTTTTCAATTTGTAACCCAAAAAATGACAAATATAAATATAACCCTGTTACTGAGCGATTCTGTCTGCTGTCGGCGAACTGTATACCTACCAAGAATAATAAGTTTGGAAATATAATATATAAAACTACATGTTTCTTTGGTGTGTTCTGCGAAGAAATTCAAAGGTGTATGTGAAGTCCCCAATCCGCATTGGGCTAGCGTGGGGACTATAGCCCCAGCCCTCTCGCGCATCAGAGGAGGCCTGTGCCCAGCAGTGGGACGTATATAGGTTGAGTTATTATTATTATTTGTATGTCTTTCCCATCACGGAACAATGGTGTTCCGGACCTTTGGGAGGCGTGCGCGGAGCCGAAGCCAACACGTAGAGGCCCTTTTGACACTTTAATGAAATGTAAGGGGTACACCTAGCGGATGTTGTCCTTGCCCGCGTCACGGGACGCACGCAGAGGCAGCACCCGCCAGGGTGTAAGGACTATTTGAGGGTTGATGGAATCTAAAATGAACTAGGCTATTGGGTGAAAGCGATGGACTAACTACTGGGCTATGGGATAAAAAACCGGACGCCTGCCTAATAAAACGGTATTCAATTTTATTTCTGGCAGACGGTGACTCGCCCCCACAAGATGGGCCCCCACAAAAAGCGACATCTAGGATAGCTCAAGGGCAACACCGGTGTGAGCGGCTCAGGGGTGTCGAGAGGTGTACGCCGCTTTCTACCCAGTGGCTGCGAGCAGCCACTGTGCCAACTTGCGTCTTATGCAATTTTTCACTTCCACCCCTGGAGCTTATAGCTCTAACGACTCCACTCTGGGCGGCCGGCTAAGGCAAGCCAGAGGCAGAGAATCCTGTCCCACCCACCCTCCTTGCGGCTAACAGAACTCCCCAGGAGCACTCGGGTACGTGAGGTCGCTACTCCCCAACAGCTCGCCACAAGCTGCCCTGCGTTGACTGATTGCACTGGTAAAACCAGCGGGCGATGGGGTCGTCACATCCCTACGCCTATTTTTATTATTATTATTATTTGTCTGTCTTACCATATCTCGGGACCATGGGGTCCCGGACCTTTGGGAGGCATGCGTGGGGCCGAAGCCAACAGCGCAGAGGCCCTTTAAGACAAATTAATCTAAAAGCAAGGGATACACGTGGCGGATACCATCCCCGAGCGCACAACATGATACATCCGGAGATGGTCCCCGCCAGGTGCAAAGACTATTGCAGTGCAGCACTTTTGTGCTGCGATGGGATCTAAGGTCATAAGGCTATTGATTTGAAAGTTGGTTGGACTGGATAATGGGCTATGGGAGGAGACTAACGGACACCTGCCGTGACAATCAGTCTCGGAATTGTTTAAGACAGGTGGTGACTCGCCAACTCATTGAGTGGGCCCCACAACGGCCGCACGCACAGTGCGACAATAGGGCAACACTTTGGAGCGGCTGTGAGGTTGTCGAGAGGTGAGTCTGCGGCAGCCAGATCCCGGTAATCCGTTCAGCAGGCCGCCGGCGTTATGACATTTTACACTTCCAACCTGGAGCATAGGTCCCGCTCTTGCGACTCCACTCTGGCCGGCCGGTGAAGGCAAGCGCAGAGGCGAGGGCCAAATAAAAGGACCCTCTGGAATAGGGGTCCGCGGTGTCGCCACTCACCGTCAGCTCGCCACAAGCTGCCCCCGCGGGTTATTATTATTATTATTATAACCTCACCAAACCCAATTTAATAAAAATCCAGTTATAGCTAGACGGTTAAAAATATTAACAACTACCGCTATAACGATTAAAAAGTACAATATAATAATTAAATATCAGTTAAACAATATACATATAGAAATCAAATACTGCATTACAACAAATTATGAAAGCTGATCAAGCGTAAGTCGGTCTTAACACATTCACCGGTGAGCTACGGTCGTAGCGCTACAGTCGATAACATGCATTTCCTGGTATGTAGTGGGAATGTTTCAAGGAGGCAAAACGACAACGTGTCGTGATTACTGCTGAATGGGCTAAGGAAATATAACACTTGTGTGATGGTACGAACAAAGGTTCGTAAAGACAGAATCTGTAAAGACAGATTGTTTTCATTTTGTTTTATAGGTACAGCAAGATTAGGTACAGTCGTGTGCAATATAAATAATTCGAATTAATGTTAAGATGAAAAAAAATAGCTCCATTTTGATATAAAGTTATGGTTTTTACCTTAGTAGAATGATATTATATTGCACTGTCACCTAAGTGAGTATAAAATGCCCTGTGTGCGTTAATGTACAACATATTTTCGCTATGTAGGGAAATATGCTACAACAAGCTACGCGCTACGGTTGCTCTACGCATGGAGCGCTGGACATTATTTTAATTTAAATTTCTTACTAGTGCAGGCACTTTAGATTCTAGAACAGTATCGTATGATTAGTAACTAGACCACAGATTGACAACTGATTCTTGGAGTGGTGTTCCTAGGCTGCAAGAAACCCACTGTTACCAGGCTGAAAGGTGGTGCCGTTTTCCCACCAGCCCCTCGTTTCTCAAATCTATAAGGTGCTAACAAATTAGTTACTGATAGTTTGAAAGACGGTACTTTACATTAAAACAACTAATTTTAAATGCATATTAAGAAAACTTTTCATAATATGTTTTTTTTTTCATTTACCGAACAATAAATAAATTATTAATCTATCTAATAATAATCATTTTATCAATTTAACTGACTCTATATTTAATACTTTCTGCCATGTCAATAATTGTTTCTCTTAAGTATAATAATCGACGTGACATTTGATTTATCAACGTGAAGTGACCAGTTAAAAGAGGTTCGAGAATCTGTTCAATGAGGTCTCATTTAATTATATCATTAACAGTGTGTTAAACTTAGCAAATTTGTTTTTGCTAAGTAAAAACACACTGTTAATGAGATAATTAAATGAGACCTCATTAGCCGAGAATTAGCTGTAAAAATATTGGTAACTAATTTTAGCACCTTATATTTGCGTGCTATGTAAATATCAGTACTTATAGTCACATTAGACAATGAAAAGCGAGCTCCATCATTATCGTTTCACCACTCGTTACTGGGGTTGTCACCTAATGGCCGAGCCGCGGCCCGCTCAGCAGATCCGGCACCGGTTCCCTACCATTACACGCTGTACTCACACTTACATTAACGCTCTGCTAGATGAAAGATAAACATTTGACGTGAGGATAGGGCGAATCCGTATTCTCGTCACACGGACCGGGTTAATTCAATAGCTGATTGGATTTGGGGCACGCTGATCTGAGAGGGTGTTTAGAGCTTGCGACTGTTGTATATTTTCACTCCTTAGAACCAATGGAGCTTGAACAATTTGGAGCATGTAATAACTAGGATTACGTTTGAATCTCGAGGGGATTTTCATAAAGAAAATGACAGCTCTTTAAGGAATCGAGATTATCTATAGATAAAATCTCAAAGTATCATGTGTTCTTTTGAATAAATAGGCATGAAACAGCATATAAGAATAATTAATAAACATAATACGAAGAAATGCTGCCAGCATCTACGGCACCATGCCGCAGGGGGATAGTTATGAATTAGGTATTTATTTTTAGTTTTATTTATTTTTAGATACTTATAAAATTTAAGTAGTATTAAAAAAATCCAGTATACTACTTTAAACTTTGACCTTTGCTTAACTGTCTATATAATGTCATCTAGTGCGCTCACTGACTTCGAGAGTTTGAGAGATTATATACATTGACTGAATCTTCAGTATTGTTAAGGTATAAATTTACAACAATATTGAGAGGAGCAATTTAGTAATCTTGGTATGACGACCAGTGTATCTTGTACTTTGTTAGTTGTTTTTGTCATATAAAAAATAGATTTGAAAAAAGGCTACAAAACAGGAAAAATTGTATATCCTTAAACTACGTCCAAAGGAGAGTATGAACACTGTGAATGTCATCTCGCTTTGTGTGGTAGGGCACAGCATAGCGGATGTCATTCCAGATCTAGAGAAGAGCTCAACTGGACAAGTACTTCCACCTTACAGAAAGCTGTAGCCAAATAACACTACACCCTGCTAGGGCTTTCAATCTCGCAGCCTATCTTTAAATGCGGGACTGCATATTCTCAATCCCGCGTATCCCAGTATTTCCGGGATCCCGCATGACAATTAAGACTATTAATACAAGGCTAAAACACATTGAAACTGTTAACCTACTTCCACATTTCAAATCAACCATAGAACCAAATATAAAGTAAAATAAATACACACCTTCATTAATGATAACAGAAATCAAAAACTAAATATAATTTTTTATTTTAAAAATATAATGAGTTTGGTCAACTTTCTGTTGAGAATATTAAAGAAAACAACATGGATTTTGACTAACTACTGCGAATTTTAGGGACAATATATCCAGCCACAGGAAAAGGCATACAAACGGCTTCCACGCTAATTGGCGGAATACTTTCAAGGCATAAATATTTGCCAATGGACTTGCCACAATAATGATCATTCATCTCTTTTTTGTTTATAAACTCAAGTGTGTTCTTCCGAGATGGTGATGAATGAAAAAGCTGGGAGGCTGATGAATTATAACCAGCTCTATTTTTTTTTGCATCCTTCAGAATGAGGGACTGCAAATCCCGCGGGATCCCGTGCTCGCAATCCTGCAACAAGCGGGATTGAAAAAAGGCGCGGGATCCCGGAATACCGAGATCTCGGAATACCGGGATTGGAAGCCCTGCACCCTACACATACTCATAGTGTTATGTTCCTGTCGGTAGTAAGGTTGCCAGAGGTCAACGAGGCTGCGGAGAGTTAGGGTCGGCAATGCGCATATTGCACCACTCGTCAGGAGTTGCAGGCCTACATAGTCAACGGAGACTGCTTAGCATCGGGCGGGCCGTATGCTTGTTTGCCGCCGACGTAGTATAAAAAAAATACGACTAACAAGCCAACTCGAATGTGCTCTGACATCGATATTAGAATGATATTGGTGTCATGTACCTAGTTTGTATACTGTCTATTATAAATATCACAGTGTATTAGTTCGCTGAAATGCTGTGTAATTTTTTTGATTCATTAAAAAAAATGGTATCATATTCATATCAGTTACCTGTCATTCGCGCGGGCGCTGTCTTGCACGTACTAATATGTGCGGACAAGTTTGAGCGAAATAAACGCGCAAATGACAGCTACGTGATATTATTCCAATATTTATTCTAACGGTGTAATGTTAAAAGTGCACGTTCGAATTGGCGTATAAAAGTCAAATCAAGATTTTGCAGTGACAGGGTATGAAAGTGCAAACGTTAAATTTCTATGAAAATATGTAGCTTATAAGGCTTAGGTTGAAGTGCCATTGCCACTCCCACACTTTGGAACTTGAATATCTATACAGATTTACATTACACAGACTCTTAAATAATACACTTTTCAGGAAAATCGCAGGTCAAATTTTATCTTATTAACATATTGAGTCCAAGTTAATCATAAAACAAGGAGCAAGTGGACCGAAACCATTATGAAAATAATTTCGTACCTACGTACTACCTTGGAAAAGGGAGTCAAGTAGCAGCAGAAATGAAAATATATTTCGGACAGGTTATTAAAAAGTTTCTGATGGTGTAAAAGTTTTTGTTTTCCCGGTAAGTTATATTCGGTTCTTCTGTTCTAGCGTGCATTATTAATCTCGGGTCGTTCCATGTAAATGTGTAACGCGACCGTGGGTCGTCACTTCGCTCGTTTTTATATTCCATCTTGTGTTGACAGTGCATTGTCCTGTGGGATTATTGAGTTGATTTGTTTGCCACGCGACGGCTATGACTCGCCGACGTTCCGAAGGGTAAGTTCGTGCGGCGTAATTGAGATGAGGATGCGTGACTGGTGGATCGTGTACGCGAACATCCTAGCTAGGGATATCTATGATGCGTGATATCAACTTGCGAATACATTGGCTATTAAACAAACAATCAAAATAATCACAACAATAAAAACCGGCCAAGCGCGAGTCGAACTTGTGCCCGTCATTATTTTTGCACCTTTTTTTATGAAGATCGACTCGCACTTGTCCTAAGCCATAGTAGTTACGGGAAACGGAGAGAGGGAGGATGTTTAATTTTCGCCTATTTTCTTAAATACTTTTGAATTATCCTGAAATTAAAAAAAATATATCCTCACAGCTAGCCGCCAATATATTAGCTTTAGCTGGCCGCTAAGTTTAAAATTAATTTATTTTCATAAATCGTCCGCCTTAAGACGAAAGGGGACGACCGCCCGGAACCGCCTTTCCATATAAACGTATTAGTCCCCATTTTCCTCTCCAGATATTAATATTATTGAAAATATTTTTCACAAATTGATGTGTTTTAATCATAGCTATGCCCGATCGTTCATTTATGTATTTTTTCAATATTATACGAGTTAAGAGTACTTATTTAAAAATTTGTATTAAATCTGTTTTCGTTCCTAATTTTATAAGAATTAAACAAAACTAAAAAAATGCCTATGACTAAAATACATAATATTCTGTAATAATCTTTTCCATAATGTCAATATACAGGGAGTCAAAACGAAGACTACGTTTATATGGAGAATCGATCGTCCTCTTTCCTCTTAAGGTCACCGACTTACATAATTATGTGCACCAAATTTCAACTCAATTGGTCCAGTGGTTTTGGAGCAAACTGGCTGTGATTGACGAACAGACAGACGCACGAGTGATCCTATAAGACTCTGTTTTATCCATTTGAAGTAGGTACGGAACCCTAAAATTATAGTACTTACATAATTTGCTCTAAACAATTGTTAGACAAAAAACTAAATAAATCATATGATAACATAATAAATACCTCCCCAGTCTACCTGTCACCACGAACGTAAAGTCACGTTCGAAACGTCAGGCCATATAATAAACGTACGTTTACGCGATTAAGTCACGTATTCGTTTTAAAACTATGAACGAAAATCGTGTTGGTTTAAATCAATATATGATAAATACCTTTTGCCTATTACCTATAAAGTGGTTTCCTTTGCTAAAGCAATAAAAAATATTTGTTTGCAAAGGAAAACTAAACTATATTCCACTAAGAAAAGCAGAGCAAAAGGTATTTTTCAATCCCGAGAGATATTCCGGAGTGACCTTGTGTTTTGGTACAAATGTGCGGCCCGTTTTACGACCATCCTACCCGTGTCCTCGTTTGTGTAGAAATGTGAATTTTGCCAAAATCAATCGTACATTTCGATTTTATTAAGTAGGTACCTACTTTGAAGTGTCCTTTGAAATAGTACCTACGTAAGTAGGTATAATAAACAAAATAAGCTTGTAATTTTATACGCAAATGTAAGTAGGTAGGTATATAAAATAAATCTGTGTCGGCTATGAGACTGCTAAATAGGCGGCGGGGACACATCGCAGAAAAGTGATGCGAAAAAAATCCCCTAATCTAGTAAACAGGGGCCAAATGACTCACTTCACGGCGGGGGCGCCACGTATGCGGTGAAATTCGGGGGACTTAATCTTTACGGGATAAAGTAAAAGGAGACATGACCCAGGTGGCGCGCCAGACGCCGCTTGGCGTAAATTGCGGGACCCTTTGTCTTTTTGTACCGCTACCTACGTCCGGGGCTTTCTGTTAATTATGAAAGTGGGACTAATTTAAATAATATTCATTTACATGTGTAGGATCTGGGTTCGGCCATGTTTTCTAATTCGTAAGCCTCCAAAAAAATTAAACAAATTTACTAGGTAAGGCTTTCCTTTGTTATTTTAATGTATATAATACCTTAGTTAAGTATTAATTTTACGTTAGAATTAGTCATCATCATCATTTAAGAGTATTGCTCCTGTCGGTGGAGTAGACGCCAGTTTTCGCGGTCCTCGGCCAAGTTCTTTAGGTCCCTGTAAGACACGACATTTGCTTTTCCTTTTAGTAGCTGCGTGTAGCTTGCTCGTGGTTTTCCTCTTCGGTCTTGCCGTCCAAAATAGTTTTAAAGTAAGTGTCGTGTTTTATCAAGTGACCTATAATTTTTCCTCGTCTATTCTCTATGGTCCTCAGTAGGTTTCTCCTCTCTCCAACAATTCGCAGCAATTCCTCGTTCGTTTTTTTCTCAGTCCAACTTATTCTCTCCATTATTTTTCACAACCGCATCTCAAAAGCCTCTAATCGTTTTCTATCTTTGTCCACGTCTATCCTTCTGCCTTATTGTCCACGTCTCACACCCATACAAAGCGATGCGCCAGATGTATATATGAATAAGGCGTTTTTTGTATTCTTAGACATCTTAGCCTTTAGCAAATGTTTTTTGGCGTTGAAAGCTGTTTTTGCCATTACCATCCTTGATGTTAGAATTAAAACTGATGATTATTAGAAGACAATCAGTATAAATGTCATGCAAAAGGCTTCGCTAATTCGGACGGGCCGTTGGCGGATTACGACAGTTTCCGGATTATCGTCTGCAATTTTTTTATGGTACAATAATCACTTAATAAGTTACTATAAGTATGTACATAAAAGACGTATTTATGCATGTCTAAACATATTGGTATAATCAAACAAAGGTAATATAATACTTGCTTAGCAGTAAAAAATATCTGTTAAGATGCAGTACGCTTACACTCAGTGAGAGTAAAGGGGACTTGTCGGATGACCGCTTCTACTTACAAACGAAGTATCCATTTTCCTCTCTGGATTGACATTATGTTTATTTTTTACATAATTTGATTTATATTATCCATAGCTATGCCTTACTCGTTAGATTTTTTTAAAGTTTTTTTTTAGATATCGCTTAATGTAGTCATATTGTATTTTTATCCTTAACCAGTAATGTAAGTAAATAAGGCCTACCTATTTATATTTAAGTTTACATCTATAATTAGTCTTACCTGCTTCGATTAAAACAAAGTATATCTGGAAGAGATCGCTGTTTAGCGATAAGTCCGCCTGTTGTTACCTACCAATGTGTATATTTTATCAATTTCTGTATCTGTTTTTTATGTAGTGTGCAATAAAGAATTTTATTATTATTATTATTATGTAGGTATTTTAAGTTTTTATGCCTGCACATATATAATTATTGTTATTGACCGAATAAACAATAGTGTGGGTGGATCATGTTTCGAACGATTTAAATTAAATAAAGATAGAGTAGGTAGAATTGTAGGAGTAGAATCTAATAAGTTGTGTATCCGGAAAAAATATAATGAAATGGAAACCAAATACCTAAAAACATACCAACGGAACATTTACAGCATCACCGGAACGGCCTTTCATGTTTAAACTTCGCATTCCTATAGGAGCTGGCCTGTGCGTCCAGTAGTACGTGAGGCGTGATCGCCGCGCGGCCGTCTGCGGAACACGGAAAACCGTTCAGACGCCCCTGCCCCCGACCCCACCCTCCACTTTTACGATGAATCTTCGTTTCTCCGCATCAAGAAGTAATTTTAGTGTTCCTTTGCCGATTCAATGATAGCACTCGGCCTGATTGGTTAAGCCCCTCTTTGATTTAATTTCGGGTTAAGTTGCTGCGGTTGGGTCCCACGGGTATCGGTTATGGTTCTGGCGCGCTGATGCCACTACGCTTTAATGAATCCGGCAGCCTTAAGAAATGGTTCTATTTACCGGCCAAGTCAGCTTCTCCCATTTTGTTTAATATACAAACATTACCTCACGGAAAAATCGTAATTGATTATAATTAGACACAAGCATTATTAGACAAATGAAATATTAACGTACCGATTCGAACTTTAAAATACGTTAAAAATTTCCTAAAGATACGATATGGATTGGATATATCAGTGTCAAAAGCGACGTTTTTGTTTGAAGAAACGTTTCTTTTTGATACTGACATATATAGGTAATCCATATCGTATCTTTAGCAAATGTTTGACGTATCTTAAAGTTCGAATGCTGGGGCCGTTAATATTTCTGGATTTTATAAATCAATGAACCGGACCAAATACAAACTCTTTTATAACTATATGTTTTGATAAAAAAGAAAGGGATGATAAGGATTACTTTAAAATATAAGTCTATATCTTTATATAAGGTATATACGGTGGAAAGTCATACTTAACCAGAAATTATATCCAAATCGATTCTACTGTGCTTTCCATTCAAAGATCGCGTACATTTTTTTCCTTTTATGTTTATTAGCTGCTCGCGCGTGCGACCTAGCACGGTACAATGTTCTGGTGTCTCCTCCACAGGGCCAGTTGTCATGAATACGTAATATAAAGGCAGGACGCGAATTCTTTCATTTATTATTCAATCATTCGTTCGGCGTGAGTCGGCTTTAATTTCATGGCGGCTGGGCACGGTGCCCCGAGCGACAGCCGCGTTCGTGAGTGTGGAGACCATTCCGATACTAATGTCTGAACTTGCACCATACAGGCCGCACAGATTGACGTAGGTACAGTTGAAGACAATCATTTGTTAGCTAAAATTGTTTGTATTGCTAATGATTAATGTGCAAGTATTACTTGCTTTTTTATTTGTCAATTTAACATAAGCAAAGACAGTAAAGTATAGATGTGAAAATAATCAGTTAATTTTTAAGTTGGAGCATATTCCTTACTTTGTTGGCCCTTACAGTAGAGTACTGCGAAAAAGACAATTCTTATTCTAAAAGGCTCGGTCGGCGAGGATGTGGTGCGAGTGCGTGCCCGTTTTGATTGAAACCGCCGCCCGCGCCACGCCGCGCGACCGACACCGAATTGAAAACGCAAATTTACTGACACATCTATTAACGGAAACGTGAAGAAGGCACAACCAGAAAATAGAGTAGGGAAGGAAAAAGCAGTAACTGTAACAATATTTTATTGTAGCATTCGGGTTCAGATTTCATTGTTTCTGTCGTCTTTACAAAGTACCTACTTATTGCAAACACCCCTAACCCTTATGGTGCGTAAATATCTCGAGAACTAAGTACTTAATTTTTTTAAATGTTTCATGATTGGTGCAGTCTTCTTCTTCTTTCGTGTCAAGGTCGCAGTGGTGCAGTTATCTCTGCTAATCAAAACAAAAATTAACTTCTTACACAGCTGTTTCAACAGACTGTACTGTTTTTTGCTTTAAACTTTGTGGGACAATATAAATACACCCGGCAATATTGCTCGCAGCATACATCTTTTGTGTAGCAGCAGTCGTAAAGAAACTCAAAGATGTTCTTAGAAGAATATGTGCACACAAAGCGCTCATTTGTGCATTTAAGGAAGCTTACATGCATGTTCGAGGTATCTGACATCCCTCAGTCCTATCTTGAAACGTAATTTTTACAACTATCAAAGGGAGCATTACATTAAAATTCAGGAGACAGCCATGTGACCTTGTACTAGGAGCGAGAAGCGCCATGTTGCCGCGTGTAGGGGTCCCATGTACTGTCTTGTCTCCTATAAATAAAATATGTAGGAAAACATCTCATAAAGCGTACGTAAATGTGATGTATGTTTTAGTAATATGTTTTTATGGAGAGATGTAGTAACTTATTGATATAAGTTTTAAAGTAATATTGTCTGGTCGAGTGTGACCTTAGGTTACCAGGATAAATTTATTTATAGATTCATTTTTTAAAACAAAATAAATTCGTACATTGCTTCATACCTAATGGCAAATACAGACAAGACTTCATTTCAGAGTTCGCTAGTTCCGTTTAGTCAGGTGGCTGGTTGATCACGGTAGTAGATCGTATTTGGAGACAAAAATGTTATATAAACTTTTTAGGGTTTCTAAACTGAATAGTTTGCGCGAGAGACACTTCCAAAGTGGTAAAATGTCCCTTCCCCCTGTAACTTCTAAAATAAGAGAATGATAAATCTAAAAAAAAATATATGATGTATATTACCATTCAGACTTCCACCGAAAATTGGTTTGAACGAGATCTAGTAAGTAGCTTTTTTTTACTACGTCATAAATGGTACGGAACCCTTCATGGACGAGTCCGACTTTTTTTTTATTTCGCATACTTTCAGAGTAAAACCAATTAAAAATTTTATTGAGTTTCAGTGCATAACGCCTTTTTTATGGCCTTTTTTTTGATCCATATTTTCCAAGAGCATGTATTTATTATGTACAAAAACATACAAAAAATAAAATAATTTTTTTTTGGCGGTATAGACGTATGGTTATATAAGATTTTTTCCTTCTTGTGACCTCAGGAATACGTGGTTAATTTTTTTCCGTTTCCTCGCGGGCACCTTGTATATCGCTCTGTACCTGGTATTCCTAATAGGGCAATACAATATTGAAATGATAGAGGAGAATGATCTCGGGTCATATTTTCACAGTGAGATGGTATTATTGAAACAAACTTTCTTGAATCATGAATACACTAGGTAATTTCAAACTCAAATGTAGGGTCTGTCTGACCCCGTGAGTCACTCGACCGGCCTGGTAACTTTGGACTTGGACCAGAATTAATAATATAGTTTGCAAACTGATTCCGAACTTAGTATTGAATCATAATCTTAGAACTTTAAAATTTATAGTAAGTATACTTTAGTAAATTTTCCTGTCCATTAAATTCCTGTAACTCATTTTTAGGGTTCCGTAGCCAAATGGCAAAAAACGGAACCCTTATAGATTCGTCATGTCCGTCTGTCTGTCCGATTCTGTCACAGCCACTTTTTTCCGAAACTATAAAAGCTATACTGTTCAAACTTGGTAAGTAGATGTATTCTATGAACCGCATTATGATGTTTACACAAAAATAAAAAAATAAACAATAAATTTTGGGGGTTCCCCATACTTAGAACTGAAACTCAAAAAATCTTTTTTCATCAAACCCATACGTGTGGGGTATCTATGGATAGGTCTTTAAAAATGATATTGAGGTTTCTAATATAATTTTTTTCTAAACTGAATAGTTTGCGCGAGAGACACTTCCAAAGTGAAAAAATGTGTCCCGCCCCCCCGTAACTTCTAAAATAACAGAATGAAAAATCTAAAAAAAATATATGATATACATTGCCATGCAAACTTCCACCGAAAATTGGTTCGAACCAGATCTCGTAAGTAGTTTTTTTTAATACGTCATAAATGGTACGGTACCCTTCATGGGCGAGTCCGACTCGCACTTGGCCCCTTTTTTTTGTGAAATTAAGCGATATAGGTACCTAATATACGTAAAACCAGCCGGATTGACTAATACCATTAAAACAGTCTTTGTTATCTTGCCTATTGAAAACTACTTATGAGGTGTCAATGTCGTTTCAAAAAGTTAATACTCAGGCAATTTTTGACCTTGTGTTATTTCAAGTATACTTTATATATAGGTAAACGTGTTCTTGTCATAATAGGTTATGGAAGATAAAATAAATAAAGATGCCGTTTTTTTCACTTACCTTTACGTTGATCAAGATATTATATTTAAAATATACCAAATAAATTACTTGACCAAAATTACAAAATTTGGTTTTACAATTAGGGTTTGGGTGAAAATATATACACAAACACGCTATATGCCGCCGGTATGTCACAACAGAGAGGCGTCTAGCTAGTGCTTGGCCGGTCGCATTCGCACACGATTCAAATAAAAAAGTCCTCCGTCACTCAAGTATGCTCCGCCATTCACTCGCTGCCTAGAAATTTGCTCCCGCGACCCGTTGATCTAATATGGATATTCCTCAAAAAACCTAATTTAAACTGAAACGTGTTGAAAATTAACAAAACGGTAAGCAGGTACGGCATAGTTGTAGTGAAAATAAAGAATATTTTACTTTTTATTAACTATTTAGTTATTGAAGCTTGTCGTATCCCTATAAAGATGAACGTGGCTTAGAGGCGTCGGGAGATGTGACCCCGGGTTCTACACGGTCCTCGCAAATGGACAGGAAAAAGGCGCGGGAAGAATGCGTGGGTGCTTTTAATTTAATATCGACTGACACCGAATTGGAATCGAAAGTCCCGCGGACGTGCTCGGCCGCTTGATCCCGTCTGTTTGCCGTTTTAATATTTATTGCCTACACACATACTTCATCAGGCTTATTATACGAATTATCCACTTATTAAATTCGGTTTTAAATAACTTGTCTGTGATGTAATTATCAGATCCCGTGAAACTCGCTTTGCGGGTTCTCTGCTCGTAGTCGAGTACCTCTACGAGGGGGAAAACGCTGGGATCGGCTACGAGCGTAGCGGTTGACAGTAAATACTCTAAAAATGTAATTAAGAAAACATTAAAAGATGAATTTTATGGAAGAAACTATACAGGATAAGGATAAGGAGGGAGGATAGGAAAGGATAGGATGTTTACCTACTAATGTTAGATGTATAACTACTTCTTTTTTATAAGTATATTACATATACATATAAGAGTATTATGTGCATACATAGTAAAGTAAGGTAAATGTAAAATCGTCGTTATAATCTTCATAGTATATGATATAGCAACAGGAATCGGTATTCTTCTTTCTTTCTCCTGGCTGTGTTCTCATATCACTTGGGGCCAGCCCTCCTCGTACGTTTTCGCCACAACAATCTATTTTGTGTTGTCACTGCATCTACATTATTAGCTTTAAGGTCTTTTTCGATGGTGCTTTTCCAGGTGTCGGCTGGTCGGCCTCTGCCTCGCTTTATTTCCCCCATTTGCATTACTGCTCTCGTCATATGGCCCTGGTCTCGCTTCATGACGTGCTCATACCACCGCAAGCGATTTTCTCGCAGTTTGTCCTCATCAGACAAGCTCCAAGTAAGTTTTCTTTCAAGCGGATGTTATCTAAGCATTTGCTAAAACAAGAGTTCAAATAATATTCATCAATATTATATTTATATGTTAATTTAATGCCTCGGTAGTAGCTGCAGTCTGCCACGTCCCCTATATTTTTATAGAAAGGGACTAATGTGCTGGTTCTCCACATGTCCGGTATCTTGCCGTTTACCAAAATTTAGTTGAATAGGTTATTCAGCCAGGACGCTCCGGTGTTTCCAGCCCCTTTCCACACTTCAACTGGTCCCTCGTCAGGTCCTATTGCTTTCTTGCTCTTCGTTTTACCTAGAGCTTATCTTACTTCCGAAATTGTGATTTCTTCAATTGTGCCTTGTGCCCCGGGGTGTAGCGTTTAGTGGTTCGTGCGGAAACTCGTCGATTAGCAAATTTTGGTAGTATTCCTGCCATCTCCTATTTATATCCTCGTTTCGGGTTAGTAGTTTACCAGATATGTCTTTAACGTATTTATTACGTTTTATGTCTTTTGTCTGGTTTCGCCGCACTTTCGCAAGTTTAAATATTTCGTGTTCTGTTTGAGCCGCCCCTAAGTTCTTGTAGAAGGTGTCTCTGCTCTGAGCTCTTGCTGCTGCCACACAAGACTTAGCCGCTTTTTTGTTCGTTTATAGTCCTCCCTGTCAGCATCCGATCCCGAAGCCTGCCATTTTTTAAAGATGACCTTTTTGTTTCTCAGTGTTGCTTTTACTTCCTTATTCCATCACGTAGGATCTTTGTTGGTTTTCAGCTTTCCTTTAGTTGTGCTTAAACAACTCTTAGCGGTTTTTATGCAGTAGGAGTGGAACTCGTTCCATCTAGCATTGGCATCCGGCCCGCCAGGTCTAGTTATCATGTTTTCAAGAACTTTTCTGTTTGTTCGCTGAACGTCTTTCCATTTGCTTAGGTTATACCATTTTATGCATGGTTGAGGTTTAGGGTCATATTGCGATTTCGAGAACCAACAGGGGAGTTTTAAACATGCTACTAGTATCCTGTGTTGCGATGTCAAAGCTTCGCCGGGGATGACTTTGCAATCTTTGAAACACTTAAGTAATGTTCTGTCACATAGAAAGTAATCTATGAATCTAACAGGAATCGGTATTAGTTCTGCAAAATATATACACAAATTTTGTCATAAATATGCACACAAAATACAACATTGTATATTATCTAACTAAAATGTGGGGATTGAAGCCAGCTTGAAAACTAAAGTAAAACAAAGTAAGTCACTTTAACAAACACATTTAATTCGTGAGTTGTACCTTGTAAAATACCAGTAGACAGCACGTACAAAACTGTGCTGTATCTTTAAAACGATTCAAATTGTTATTTCGCGTAGAAGTTTCTCCGGCTAAGATGCTCCTTATTTTACAACACGTTTCTCTCTCTAGGAATTCTACGAAAAATAACGTACGCATTTAAAACAATAAAAACAACATACACGTCTGACGGAGGCAGCTTCAGTGAATTTTCGCTGCGCGTTAGAACATCGTGTTCTTACCAGCTCCATTTGATTATCCTCTAACAAAATATATAAGCTTTGGATGCGGTATTTTCGCCATTTCCAATGTACATAGAATGTTATTATTACTAATACTGATCATTTAATACCGCGACGGTGGTTAACAAGTTTGCGGCTTACCTGATGTTAATTAAGCAGCCACCTGACGTTAGTCTTATTGTGGGAATTATAATTTGGTAAAATAAAAAATTGTTTTAGACTTTTAAAATAAATATAATTATATGAATGTTACAATTATTCCCGACAATTTAGTATGTGGTAGCTATCCGATGTTAGGCATTGCTCTGCCGTGACGGGCGGGTTGCACTTTTGGGCTCTGCCCACACATTTAAGGCACTACACATAACATGAGTCAGGATGACTCCCTCTTTTCCATTTATTTATGCTGTCATAGCTCAAAAAGTATGCATCTTCTCCATGTTATCTTGGGGCTTCGATCCACTCTGTAGGTATGTTGACCCGTAGCACATTCGGCATGCGATGTGTAATACGACTGTAATGTAGAAAAAACACTAAATAAAATCTTGATTCCTTTCCCTAGAGAGCATGGACGAAAAAGAAGAGTCCGTTTCAACTGAAAACCTTTGCCATCGTCGGCTTTAAAGGTACCTACTTTATCTGATTAAAACCTTACTATGCAAGTCTCGGTTGCATGCTTTCACTGCGAAAATTTTTGATATGGTTAAATCAAATTTCAGTTTTTTAAAGTTGTAGTTGAAATACCTAAATTTGTAATCTCTTTATATGTGCATTGTATTGAACATTTACATCAGGATGGGCTTGTAAGAAAATATAACTACATAATGTTTCCGTTTTTAGTACTTCGGTAAAGCGGTGTCAGTGGGGTAAATTAAGTTTGGTACGTCCGGGGCCGGTGGCGCGAACTTCACCCTAACTCGCGAACATGTGTTAACATGAGTCGTCTTTGAAAAATTCAATAAGGACCTTATTTGTATGGGGTCAGCGTACGGAGCGACACAAAAAGGAACATGATGAAATTACCGTTAGCATCCACCAGCTAATGCCAAGACGTATGTACATGAGATTATTGTGTTGGAATTTACTCGATTATGCGTAAAATTGTTGCTAGGAAACTAAAAAAAACACCGGCCACATATCGGGCCATGCTCAGTGTAGTGTTCCATAGTTACCCGTCCGTCACAATATACCGTGATAGGATGGTATTAGTAATAAAGTATCGTGTACATAAAAAACAAAGGGGAGTACCTTCACAACGCTTTGTACGTCTTTTTACTAACAAGAGAAGACTTTTGCGATAACTCAAAAACGGAATGTCTATATTTTTTGGATCCATAGTTCAAAAGTTAGAAAAGGAGGGGGGCATTTTTTTTCCTAGCGATTATTTCCGGAATTATTCACTTTTTTAAAAAAGGTTTCTTGAAGACCCCTCTTCGTTTTCTTCCTTCCTTCCAACGACACCCCGCACCATAGAGCTTAAGCGAAAAAAAAAAGATTCATCATAAAAGGGCTTCGGCTATTGCCCCATGTGAAGTCACCATTTTATTTTATTTTAATTTATTTTACCGCTTTGTCGGTTTGATTGATATGCAAAGTATGTATTTTTGATATAACCACAAACTTAAACTAGATGTAGGTTTTAATGCTATAAAACTATTCTGTTTTTTTTTTTACTTAGCCCTAATTACCAGAGCATAATTTTTTTTTAATTTTTTACGAGCAGGAATGTATCATGGTCACTTGTGACAGTTGTGAGTTCGCGTCATTAATCAATCAATCAAATCATTTATTTGTTAGAATACAATCAAGTGGATGTTATCAAATACATTTCAAAGAACAGTGTATTCAGCCAGCTAACGGGCATACAAATCTTATATTCATAAATAAAATTAATCTAATGTACTACATTATACTAAATTTAATAACTATGCGGAATATGCTCAAAATATTCATTTAAAGAGTAAAAAGTATTTTGTACTAAAAAGTCCAATAAATGTTTCCTAAATACAGGCATTTCAAATTCTCTTATTGAATTGGGTAATTAAATGCGATTTTTAAGTTTAAACAAACTAGTGATACATTGCTTGCCTAATTATTTCATATTGAAAAATAAAAGTGTCGTGTTCATTAGACATAGACATAATTTATTGGTAATAAGGTAACCTAAACTACCGTTTGATTATGTGGCCGTATCAAAAATACACGCTCTATATCGATACCAATTAATTGCAGCTTTCTAGAACTAACGATCACGGAGAAAAGCCTAGGATGGACAGACAGACGGACATGGCGAAACTATAAAGGTTCCTATTTGACTACGGAATCCTAAAAACGTGACTCCTTGTGAAGTATATTCTAGACAATTATTAATAGTAGAAATTTGTAAAACCGTGTGTAATTTTTGTAGTATTTTCAGGAAATATATTTATCTTAACTTTTAACAGACTCGTAACAGGGGTAGAAACAATATTTTTGCACAACTTTAGAGAAGGGCAAAAAATTGTGAGTGAGATAGAAATTACTTTATTTCGGAACAGTCTGTTACTTAAATATTTGATTTATTTACCCAGCGGGTTGGTTTTCTCCTCGCACGTACTAAACGATATTTGGCGATCCCTAAGACGAGCAGTTTGTCACGTACGTGACGCAGCGGCACAATGGAAACTCCACTATGTTGGCCAAACGTACAAATAAA
Source organism: Cydia pomonella (assembly GCF_033807575.1). Classification (NCBI taxonomy): domain Eukaryota; kingdom Metazoa; phylum Arthropoda; class Insecta; order Lepidoptera; family Tortricidae; genus Cydia; species Cydia pomonella. The sequence continues at coordinate 12,190,272 of NC_084707.1, forward strand.
TACCTAACTGTTTTGTGAAAAGTAACTATCACCTAATATTTGCCAGGTACAATTAATACAAATATCTGTGCAAATAAGAGACGTAGGTATATACTGATCTTAAGCATTTATTGTGGAAAACAAATGTGAGCATTTAAACTATTATTAAGCAAAATTATTGTTTTCTCAGTCAGTCATTTATGTAAATCTTTTGAGAAATAAATATCTTAAACCATAAACCATATATAGCTTATAGGGTGTCTCCTACGAAGTACTACAACAGAATACGTAATAGCTACTGCTGTCCTGACATGTCTTCCTTCTATTTCATGATTGCATAATGGTTTTAAAACATTGTGTGTCTTGAAAAAATCTGTTAATGTCCCGGCAGAAGCACCGAATATTCGGCGACCGAATATTCAGCATAAATGCGAATATTTATGGCATCTCTAAAAAGCCTTCTATCGGAGAACGTTTTTAACTTTGATAGTCCGACACCGTGGTTCTAACCTGTTAACATCCAGAACCGAAACTAACAATTCATAGGTATAAGTAACAATACAAAAAAGTTATTTTAGATACGCGTTAACGGATTAATGGTACCCACATCCCACATCATATGTGCCCACTTGTGATCTATGCCAAGTTGCAGCTTTCTAGTCTAACACTAACGATCACGAAGCAAAGCGGCGGACGGACAGACAGACAGACATGGTAAAACTATTATTAAGGGTTCCTTGATGGCTACGGAAAAAGAGGTCCAATACAAATATACAGTACATATATGCACAACCAATCCATTCCCTTTTCTATGAACCTATCATCATCATCATTTCAGCCGAAAGGAGTCCACTGCTAGACGTAGGTCGCTCCCAGGGATGTCCACAATGACCGGTCTAACACCGCTCTCATCCATCAGCTCCCTGCGACCACTTCAAAATCTGGCTCCTTCGTGCCACTCCTCCCCTATAGCGTCATAATTCGAAGTGCCCGAAGCTTTCATAAAATACCAAAAAGAATTTGAAATAGAGGTAGATTGTCACAGAAAACTTTGTATAAGCCACAGTAAATTTACTGCCATCTTTCGGCACATGATTAAAACTTTTAAATGCCATTTGACTTTGATCCTTAGTCTTTCACTGATATGCGTTAATTTGTTAAATATCAAAAAGTGGCGCAATCTAATCTGTAGATCAAAGGCCGGCATCGTTTCGAGTGATGGCGCTACAACCTTTGGCCTATGGCCGGCAAGATGGCGCCACTTTTTGATATTTAACAAATATCAGTGAAAAAATAAGGATCAAAGTCAAATGGTGTTCTAAAAATTTTAATCATGTGTCGAAAGATGGCAGTAAATTTAATGTGGCTACAAAATTTTCTTTGAGAATCCACTTCTATTTAAAATTCTCTTTGGTGATACTAACAACAATAAGGTACCCTACATGAATTAGGTAACTTATCAAGTCGTTTGAACAAAATTATTTATTTATTTATTCGATATCAGGTACTTTTCAGTTCATCAGTTGAAGCCACTACTCCAAGAACGCAAAAGGTAAATCTCCAAAATCAAACGAGGTGAAAACAACATTCAGTGTACTGTTCGATAATCAATAGCGATTGCAGCGACGATAGGGGCGAGGTGTTTGCGCAGAGATTAATGATGCGATACCGAGCACTATGGCGCGAGCACTCGACAAAAGAGCCTCTTACTTACTCTTTGGTGCCCGCTAAAGTCTCTCAAAACAGCAGCTGGAAGTATAGTGAAATGTTACGATGGGTTGAATTTTTTGATATCAATTTCGGAATGCCAAAGATTGACGAATAACATCATAGCCATCAGTATTTACTTAAGTAGTTTTAGGTATTTTAAAAATAACAGTTTTATTGGAGTACATTCTTTAATGATATTGATAACTACTGATTGGTGATGACTACTCAGACGAAAATTGAATTTATTCACAATCTCTTTAGTCCTATAATTCTATATTTGTATTAGATTGTCAGCCGCAGTTATTGTCAGTATTTAGAAATACTAATCAACTTTATAAAATCAGGGTGCCAGCCAAGATGTCAATCGTTCGCTACGTAGCGATACGCTAATATCTCTCACACGAATATGGAAGAATGATAGAGAGAAATTGCCGTATCTTTTTCTACTTGATTGGCATCATGGCACGTAAAAAAAATATTCGAAAGGACTCTTGCGCGCATTATGCGCTTATTGCGACATGTTAGAAAAGTCAACATGTTTAAACAATACTTACCTTAGTTCTAAACTTTCTGTCATTGCCATGTATGTAACTAAAAATTTCCAATATAAACACCGTTACGTACTCCAAGATACATAATTATGAAACTGCGACCCAGCAAGTGTAGGGGCAAAAAACACGATCTAAAATTAAATTGACAGTAGAATTTTGATTAAATATTAAGGCGGTTGGGATGGGTCGGAGGCGGAATGCAGGTTGTCGTTGCAGCGTTGGCTTCCGCCCCAAGATTTATGATGCGGCCAACAGGCGAATATTGAAAACTCATAGTGCTGGAGGAAAACACGAGCCGTTATAAATGGAGCCCGAATTAATAAATAAACATCTTGAGGACACCAGGTGAAGCATTTCGGCTATACAATAAGGAAAGCTGACCACAACTAAATATAAGCACGGTAAGTAAAATATAACGGTAAGTATTTAAATTATTTTAACTAGCCATATAGACATTTTCCTAGTTATTTACCTAATCATACGTGACATATGGAAAATATACAGCGTGTATTTTTAACACGACCCCATAATCAAATGATAGTTACTTTAGGCTATAATGGACACACTTTCATAGGTTTTATAAAAAAATTGACGATTTACATTGTTTTAACTCAAAACGTCTCATTTAATGTCGCGACGTGAGAACTGTCACAAGTGACCATGATGTACGAAATACATTGCCGCTCGGAGTTTTTTTAAATATTAATTACGCTCTGGTGGTTAAGACTAAATTAAAAAAATCATTCAGAATTGTTTTATTGCACTAAAACCTACGTCTAGTTTAAGTTTGTGGTTATATGAAAAATCCATACTGTATATACGTGTTAGTTAATAATATAATATGTATACCTAATAATGCAAACATTCAAATACTTAACACAAATCAAAATATTAGATGTACCTAATAATTCGGTATGTTAAGGCTCCGTAGGTTCATTTTCTTCTGTTACTCACACAGAGCGTAAGCGAGATGGATGCTCAGAACTGCAAATATCATGTTTTTAAATTTTAATTTGATGTACGTTTTACAAAAGAATAAAGTGTTCGCAAAGTTCCATCCAATTTTCCTATTTATAGCTATTGTGCATATATTATTACAAATTTTAAAAGTGCATCTTAATCCTATGTTAGTGATTTTTTTTTGTATTGAGCGAACGTCAGAAAATCAGGATTCAAATCGCTGAAGTCGCTAGAGAAAATCCTCAACATTGCTAATTAAATTTTTGGCAACCTTATTATCTAGAAAAGCGGTACGAGTTTTCAATAACTCCGCTCTCTGAACTTACGGCAACTTAAACAATAAATAATTGTACAAAGGTTTGTATGAAATAATTTAAATGAAATGCACGAGTACAAATAGACACAAGAGAGATTTAAGTCACTTCAACGTCATCATTCTCATATTAATATTACCAATGCTTTCTTAAAAAGTACTATTTTTAAGAAAATATTTTTTCTAGGTCGTTTTTTAAGCATCAGTATGAACAAAATAAATACTACTTATTACCATAATGTGTGTGTAGTAAATTAAAATATTTATGTATCTGCCGCGCCATAGATTTGTAGATGTACGTTTTCTTTGATTTCGCTGTTTATTGATTTGAGACAAAAAATCTTTAATTTTGTAAATAAAAATAATTGTTTGAAAAATAATAGGTTATATTTTATCCTGCTTACTTACATACTTCAAGGAGGAATGTTTGCAAGCTAACATAGGTATACTTAATTACCTATAAATATCTTATAAGAAATATATTTATAGAAACCAAACTATTATAATTTAATGTTTTGCGCAACCGTATCTTAACTGGGGTGAAATAATTTAATTATGTAACTTAAATATCGCTCTCTTATACTAAATGCCGATTAAAAGAAAACTAAAATAAAAAAATAAAAACAAGGAATTGATACTGAAAGCGATGGCGGGTACGCACTAGTACTACGATTTGTAGTTGGCACTAACACTTAGAGTTTTATACTAATATGTTTGAATAGTGTAAAGTTAAGTCCATAACAATTGATTCAATATAATATTTTTGGTACTGAAATCATAGCAACAAACATTATGATTTGAAAATCGATGTCAAGAATCGTCTCTAGAGGAAATCGCCCAAATGTTATTCTTTTTTACTCTTGTAACTCAACACCACTTCCAATGCGGAAAGTTTACCCAATTGCTCGCTAGATGACGCTAGCGTCGAGTTAGATCGCGCAAGTGTTAGGCTTTCACAGTTTTCATGGCATGTGTTAGACATTAGTATGCAAACCGTTCGCTAGATGGCGGTGGCGTCGAGATAGAACGCGTTTTAAGCGTTTGTTTTCCATAGAATAGGTTAAGTTCTAATTTTGTTTTTTTATTAATGATTATTGGAAGGATCAAGTTGGTGATACGGATATGTTATGCGATGGATCCAGCTACTCTGTTTACTTTAATACTAGAGATGCTTGAAGACTGATTGTATAGGTAATAACTAATTATTGAAACCAGTGGTGGTTCGGTTGAGGGAGTTCGCTCCTGCAAACTTCTGTAGGTTTAAGACGAAAGTCTCCACTTTCGACCCCTGCGAAATCGCCTTTTCATAAAAACGCAGTCCTCATTTTCCTCTCTCGATATTAACATTATTGAGAATATTTTGACACAATTTGTTGTATATCAACAACAGCTATGCGCTTGATATGCGCACAGCGATTGATTTTTTCGAATTTTTAATAATTATATGAGATTAATATTAAAATAAAATTATGAAATATGTTTTTCGCCCCTAATTTTTCCAATAATTAAAAAAAATTAAAAAGTTGAACTTAGGGGCTATAGCTATGGTTAATATACATCAAATTATGTAAACATATTTTCCATAATGTCAATATCCAGAGAGGAAAATGGGGACTACGTTTGTATGGAGAAGCGGCCGTCCTCTTTCCTCTTAAGCTGTAACACGGACTGTGTTAACTTTTTTGTGCATTGTTACCAAGTCTGTACAATCCGACAACTTTGAAAATAAACTACCTATAATTGTCGTTAATAACTACTATCTTTCGCTAATTGACCGCCCTAAAGTGTATGTACACTCTAGTTTATTTGGATATTATTTAATGCTGTTTCTGGGATTGATATATCAAATAAGAATCTATTACATCCATAGTTTTTTTTAACCATTTGTTTAGGAATTTAATAATGACGCTTGGCATATAAGTATGTAGATGGTTTGCCTTCCTTATTAAAACGATGGCCGTTAAACTCTGAAATAACGGCGCTCGTGCAAAATTAATAAGCAGCAGTGGGCGCTGAAAAAGCTTAATTTACAAAACTGTTTTACATAAAGCTCCATCAATCAATGAAAATGTACATCGATTGTCAATTTAGGTAAAATTAATAATGACGTTCGCTTAATATTGGACGCGTCGGATAATAATGATTGTGATTTAAAGTTTTTTTACATACCACGTGCAGTCACGTCTGAAAGTATTGATACGAGAAATATGCCAAAAATATGTATACACTACCTTTATATGGGCAATAAAGTCGTGTATACCTACATATTTTAAGCACTTTTTTCGTATCGATATTTTCAGACGTGACCGTATCTACCTAGATTAAAAATGAAAAAACCGGCCAAGTGCGAGTCGAAATCGCGCACGAACGGTTCCGTACCATTATCTATAAAAACGGCAAAAAGTTACCTACGTTTGTTGTATGGGAGCCCGTTAAATATTTATTTTATTCTGTTTTTTTAGTATTTGTTGTTACAGCGGTAACATAAATACATCATCTGTGAAAATTTCAACTATCCATCACGGTTCATGAGATACAGCCTGGTGACAGACCGACAGACGGACGGACGGACGGACAGCGGAGTCTTAGTAATAGGATCGTGTTGCCAGGTGCGCGGAAGAGAATTATCGTATTTGAGTGTCAAAATTATCGTACCGATGAAAAAAATATCGTACGCCTATCAAAAAGGCTCTACTCCCAAAATTTCTTGCAAAATAAGCTTACATGTCCAATGTATAATCAAATAAAAACGCAATTTTTGTCTAAATGGCGCAAAAAACAGTTTTATATTTGTGCAATTTTTTTTATACTACGTCGGTGGCAAACAAGCATACGGCCCGCCTGATGGTAAACAGTCTCCGTAGCCTATGTACTCCTGCAACTCCAGAGGAGTTACATGCGCGTTGCCGACCCTAAACCTCACCTTACTCACCGGCAGGAACACAACACTATGAGTAGGGTCTAGTGTTATTTGGCTGCTGTTTTCTGTAAGGTGGAGGTACTTCCCCAGTTGGGCTCTGCTCTAGATCTGGAATGACATCCACTGGCTGTGCCCTACCACACAAAGCGAGATGACATTCGCAATGCCCATACCTCTCTTTTGGACGTAGTTTAAGGACGTACCCGTTTGTGATAGATTCTAACGGTTTACAGAAAATTTCGATATTTTTGACGTAAAGACGTAGCCTATTTCTCAAGGGAAGTGTCATATTTTGCTTCAAAAGCTAGACTTTTTTGGTGGCGTCGTCTAAGGGCTGAAATTATCGTACTTTTGCGTACGATAATGCACTTTGGAAAGTACAACGTACCGGATCCCAAATTATCGTACGTGTACGACAATTATCGTACGCCTGGCAACACTGGTCCCGTTTTACCCTTTACGTCATCATCCTCCTAGCGTTTGTCCCGTACTGTGACGGGGTCCGCTTTCCTTTTTCTTTTTTTACGTACGGAACCCTAATAAAAAAAACCGATATACTCGTATACCTTATAAGCGCGAGAAATATTCGAAAGATATACGTATAAGTATAACTCATATATTATTATGTATGACGAAACCAGTATCACTTATCTCGTGAGCTATTAATTCACATTTTTGTCACTTTGTCATCATTTGAGATTTCCATTTCTGAGATAGGAAGGGAGGGGCGCACAATGTACAGTATCTCATTTACTTATGATTTATATCTCGATAGAGTTTTCCATTTCTCCCCTTTCACCTCTAGACAGACCTCGTGACTCGTGACATGGTGGGATCATTATTTAATGCGCCCGGAGTTGCTCGAACCGCTGCCACGATAGACGATAAATAACAATGAACAAGTATTGCTATGGAATAGCGATTTTGTATTCAGTTAGCATTTCTAACGTTTGTCTTTTTGCTGTAACGTATACCTTGTTTGCTGTATATAACATTACTATGTTTCATACGAAACGTGTATTTGGTATCTGCGCAATTTAAAGTTCTTCCTTAATAGACATGACACGAGTAACTTTATTGGAGGTAGCAGTTATCGTTTTGCTTTATAATACTATACTATGCATTACTTTAATCTTATCTGACTGAAATGTTTTGTAGTCAATAGCAATAAAACATGAGTTAACATTAGATTAATACTTAATACAAGATACGTGACTCCAAAGCTTTTTCCTACATAATTTAAGGAATAAATCGAGTTTAAATCCGATACTAAAATAAGTATTATATTATTATGTTCATATGTTATTTTTTTTTTGTTAAGTGTTATTATAAATCAATGCAGCATCTTACGAATATCTTTATACTTCTCAATGTTCGGCTGCTGAAGCTGACTCAATCGAATATGGGGAATTGGGGAAATAACTCAAACAATTCTTAACAAAATTAATGTATATAAAAAATGTAATTGAAAACAGTAAAATCAGTTTCACCAACAATGAATCATAGTTGTATCATATTCTTTATTTTATTGGTAGTAGTTGTGGGAAGCGTTTAATAGACAAATTCCATCTTGTGCTTGGTGGAAGTGCAGTAATTGAGCAAGCGAGCGTCAATGTTTAATCAGCCCGAAGCGAGCGAGCCGTTTATCAATCCGCTGAAAAAACAACATATTTCAATATCCACTGATTAATATCCGCTGCCAGTTCGCCGGCCGAGGCAAACACGAAATTTATGTACTGCGACCGAGCGGTTTATTTCATTTTGCTTTTTAAATTACGAATGTTGCGCGACAATTGGCTGACACATCGCTACCAACTGTTGCTGTGATTATAATAGAATTCGTATTAGAATTCACATTTCAATAATTGTACCAACACTGATTATACTGATTGAAGCGACACTGTCATTATAATAAGACCAATCTCAATTCCTTAGCAACAACTGCCACTATCTTCTGACGACAACATAAGAAATTTAACGGCATCCTAAGATAATTACCTACTTCACAAAGTGTAAATACGCACATAGAGAAAATATAACACTGTAGAGTGTAGAAGATTAATTCCTTTTATTCTCATTGCCGCAACCATCTTGTATAGGTACACATGCCGGTGTCAGTGCCACAAAATTTGAATACAACCCGACAGTTTCTCAGGCCGAAGCTATATTAGCATAAAGACATAATTGATGGCTAAACTAATTTAATGTTACACAGCAATTATGCTAAGACGCTCATGGTTTACAACGCCATAAAATTTACTTCCGGTCCCCGAAACTGCAACGGAAGTAATAAGCAGTGCAATACTCGTGGCCATAAATTAGAATAAGCAGTTTTAAGTGAAAAGGGCGCGCTGCCTCCGCTCCGCCTGATACGTAAATTTGTAACTTGTACTTACATTTTCCGATGCAAATATGCTTAATTTTATGTTACGGATACCTTATAAATAACGAATGTAAACATCGCGTCGTCTTAGTGTTCTTTACATACCCTGCACCAACTATGCTTCTCTGTTTGGCCTAAAGGTTGACTGGTAGAGAATGCCGCGTGGCATTAAGTCCGCCTCTTGTCACTGTATCTTTTTTACTGTGCAATAAAGTTTAAATAAATAAATAAAATAAATCGTTTTTAGAAGTTTGGTAAATTATTCCTACACACATATCATACCACAAATTAGGGCTACCATAAAGATAAACCGTGTTGTTAGAACCAATACCTTATCGGCCAAAATGTTATTATTGCGTAATAAATAATAACGTTATACGATTTTATAATTCCCATTGTCTAACAGTTGACAAGGCTTACGCATTTTATTATAAACTTAATAACTGTAGGAATTGCATTGGTACTGGAAAAATTTGTAGAACAAGTAATATAATCATAAAATACCAATAGGAACAAATTGGTTCAGCAATACGCAATACTTATTCATATTCATATGCGAAACAATCCGCTGAAATTTGAAAGTATAAATTATCCCGCAGCAGTGTAGTCGTAAAGTGGAACTCTCAGACTTAACACGGAACTTTTATTAAAATAACAACATTAAGCCGTTAATTTGTTAGTAAAACTTGAACAGACGGTAAAAATTAATTATTAACAGTGCGCGGACGCGCCGCGTTGCGTCGCTTTTCTATAATTCAGGCTTTTCTTAGACGAACCCGGAGCCATAAGATTTTACTACTACACTTTCGTGTCTGATTGTATTTTGTGGCATAAATAACCCCTGGAATATAACCTTAAGCTTGTACGCGTTTGATAGGTACTTATTTTTAGGGTTCCGTAGTCAACTAGGAACTCTTATAGTTTCGCCATGTTTGTCTGTCTGTCTGTCTGTCTGTCCGAGGCTTTGCTCCGTGGTCGTTAGTGCTAGAAAGCTGAAATTTGGCATGGATATATAAATCAGTAAAGCCGACAAAGTCGTACAATAAAATCTAAAAATTTAATTTTTTAAATTAACGTAAAGTGGGGGTGAATTTTTTTTTTTGCTTCAACTCTACAGTGTGGGATATCGTTGGAAAGGTTTTTCAAAACTAAGTAGTCTTCAACAAACATTTCTTGATAAAATGAATATATTTGGAGATAATTGCTCCGAAAGAAAAAAAAATGTGTCCCCCCGCTCTAACTTTTGAACCATAGGTCCAAAAAATATGAAAAAAATCTTGGAAGTAGAGCATAAGAAAGACATTAAATGAAAACTATAGCGGATATGATCAGTTTAGCTGTTTTTGAGTTATCGCAAAAAGTTTCCCCTTCATAGTAGACAGACGTACACCCACAATTCATCCCTTGGTTAACAATCTATCATACTTTAAGCTCCAGTTTAGCTTATTGTGACGGAAGAGTAACTACGGAACCCTACTCTGAGCATGGCCCGACATGCTCTTGGCCGGTTTTTTCAATAAGAAGCAGGATTGTTACAACAGTTTTTATAATATTATAAAATAAAAAAAACATTTACTTACCATAATTATATATTTATTAATACTCTAGTACCTGGGCGACCGAGGTTTGCTCGGTTATAATTATTTATTGTAATATGGTGGTGTATAGGTTATAATCTACATAAACTTAAAAAGTAAAATGTGAACTGACAATTATTATTATTTACAATCGATTTTACCTTACAGCACTTGTCACAGAGTAACACCATCTATTGTCAATTTCTCTTATTAGATAGGTCATTTTTTTACTAAATTAAACTTGTCTAAAACAATAAAAATTAAAAAATTATATATAAACTTGAACATATAAAAAACAAAACAAAAGTTAGTCACCGGGCGAGATTCGAACCCATATCACTCGTTTAGCAGTCCGCGTTTTAACCCGCTGGATCAGACGGACAGTGGCCGGCAACACGAAATTAGCGACCATATTCTGCGTCGAAAGAAAAACGCATGAAAACTCGAAACACGCGTTTTCCCAAACATAAGACTAATCTAGATAGATTGTATACCCCCAAAAACCCCCATATACCAAATTTCAGCGAAATCGTTAGAGCCGTTTCCGAGATCACAGAAATATATATATACAAGAATTGCTCGTTTAAAGGTATAAGATAAACGAAACATTAATAAATAATTCATATATAACTAGTAATTGATATAAATAAAATACTATATAAACTGTTGATAAAATTGTCGTCTACAAAAAGTGCGAGACTATTAAGAAATGAAGGTAAATTGGTGTGTTTACATTATTACATGTATTTACCTACATACTCGTAATATATATGCGGCGACGCCAAATTAATGAGATAAGGGCAAGCGAATGATGATATATACAGAGGTATTACAGAAACTGGTAATACTAAAGTAAATTAATAACAAGCTTAAATCTAAAATAGGCCCTTGTGGCATTGTACCAAGGATGATGGCGGCATTTCCTCGTTGTATCGCAATGCTGATACGTTTTGCGAGGAAACCGTCAGCTCTTCGGTCACCAGTTATTTCAACAAGACGCTTCGCGATTTTTGCAAAAACCTTGTTCGCGCTTGGACCCCATGGACCTATAGTTTTCAGTTGAATGAAATACGTTTCAAGAGTACATGCACACAAACTATTATTTAGGTACATTATCAGTTGAGGTTAATCAGCGAAAGTCAATTCAACTTCGACTGTGATTCGATTTTTATCTGGTTATCATTGGTGGTTGATAATCTGGTTATGGCGTTCATACCTATATATTCGATTTCACTTTATTAACATTTTTTTGATTCTAATGTGGTATATAAATAACACATCTACTAGTAATAGACCCGCTGAGCTCAACGATGCTAAAATCATTAAACTGATCCCACAAAGTAATTGAGATACTAATAAGTTTTCTATAGAAAATCTACTTTCTCAGAAGATGAGAAGAATGTTCGTATTCCGGTATCGATGTGCTAACAAATGAAATTAATGCATTCCTCCAGAGAAATAAAATGTCATTAGTTTCGCTCGATGAGCTCGCCCCGACCGACCAGAGCGACCTCCTTAATAAAGATCTAGTTTATTCTCGCGATCGATTTCACCTAGGTATAATGTAAGGGTCTTATTGACTAGAAAAAAGTTTAAATAGGGTTAAGCTTTGCTGTTAACTTGTTAAGATACAAAAACACTCAGAGACAAGAAAATTAACGTTTGGTATAAGTAGTTAAGATTTGAATTGCGTAATCTAGAAATGTATTACCCAGAACCATGTGTGTTAGAATTACGTGGGTATGGCTAGCTATAAAATTGCTTGGGCGGATTACGAATGGAATTTATTCAATGGCCGTGAAATCATTGAAAAAGAGATGAAGGTTTTGAAATTAAGTTAATTGTACTAAGCGTTAGCGGAGGTCTTCGTTTTGACTCGGGCAAAGTGATTTCGTATGTCTGGATTTTCTCTTCTACTGGTCGCAATTCTCAACCGATTCTCGTGAAATTTTGTGAACAGATTCAGTAGTTACATAGAATTTTTTTATTGTTTCGTGTTTTGGAAAATGTTCAAAATGGTAAAAATTGGCATAAAAGACTTAAGTGATATTAGAATCCATGGCGCTTAAGACCATTGTGAGTACGCTGTGGTAATGACTCAACGAGGTAAGTATTTTTGTTTTTACGCTATGAATCTTATCGCGAGGTCTACAACTCACAAAGCCACTAGTTTACATATATGGTTTTAATAACTAAGACAACAGAATAAATAGGTGAACCTAATTTATTCATTACAAGCTATTACTTCATACAACAACGCAAGTTCTTTGTGTTTGGGGTTGTTAAATAAAATTCCTTCGATGATTACTATTTGACTGTTGAAAGAAAGCTGCATCAAAAATGTCTTTTTGGTAAAAAAAAACTGTTTATTTGTGAGAGATTTAGTGGTAGAGCCACTATTTCTTCTATAGGTGTATAAATAATATGAAAACCAAAGGAATAAAGAAGGAAGAAAATATTGGATTGACATGGCAGCATTCCAGGAAATATCATTTATGTATTTATTCCAGAACAAATACTTACCTAATGTCGGGTAATCCCTCTCATTGTATGAAAGAGCGTTTCTTTTTTGGCACATACGCACTGTCTATAATATTCTCTGTCATTAACTTTCATTGTTCTGGTACCCACAAAAGAATTCCCAGATCCAAGGAAACCAATACAGCTAGATAATCAGAGACCTATGATTTGCGCTTAAAATATCAAATGTTTGATAATCAATAAAACCTACGAGTGGTTAGTGAATATTTTGGTGTCGCGTCGGGTTTAAAAACATAGGTAAATAAATAATACTAACCCATGAAACATTATAGGCTATAAACATTTTAACATGACCGAGTATTGAGCTGGTAAATATTTTACGACGGCTCAATTACCCTTTAATCTTCGCAAACAATAGGCTCCTCAGACGTAATTGCTGTAACGCAGGAGCTCTCCTCATAAAGCTGGCCGTATTTCAAGTATGCCATGTAAATTACGGGTTGACCCGAAGCGTAGTCTTATTGTAAGGCCCAGTTATGCCTTATTTTATCTAAATCCTATTTTGTGTCCCGCTCATAAATCGGCCACTAAGGCACACACTGCGTGAACATTTTCTTATTTTCTGTACAAACGTGCCAAGAACTGTAAATACGGATGCGCACCCTTCTTATATTTTGAATAAAACTTATAGAAATGGTGATACTTTTTCTTAAAGTACGTAGTGAAGTAATCTTAGGAAAGACTACCTGGTGAAAGTCTGTCAGGACTTCCGAAAGTATGCTTCAGTTTTCCTGCCAATCAATCGGAAACTTTTCGGCCGGGGAGTACCTCATCTGTTTTCATTGACGGCCGTAATTAAATAAAGACGGCCATCAAACTGCGTTCTTCTTCCCTCCCATATGGTTTAATAAAATAATAAACTGATGAAAGTAACACAAAGCGGGAATTGTGTGCAATAAATATCGATATTTCTGCATAAAAGATGGCCAAGAAAAATGAGGTCATTGCTGCAGAATAAGGAACTTGCAGTAATAAATTCTCTTAATTGGGTACTTGAAGAAAATCTAAACATTTCTTGCTACTTTTTGAATAACTCGCAAAATGTTTTAACTTTTACTAGATTTAAAGATAAATAACTGAGCCTGGACATGGCGATGGCGGATAAAATAATGCGGAGTAACTGTGTAATATGACTGATGGATATATTAAAAATCTAAATACTTCCACAAAGAGATGCTATGAGCTAGGTAGGACCCACATGTGAAAATGAAAGTATAATAATGGAATAACGTTTTGACGGGGATAAATACGCCTTTAAATGTTATTAACAGATGGCATACGTTTATGTTGTTGTTATGCCTATTAGTAAAATGTTTACAAAAACAACAAAATTCAAAATTCAATAATTTATTCTGCAAGTAGGCCTCGGGCTCTTTAACAAGTCAATACAACATTTATAGTAACATCATATAGTGACATGGAAAATACATAACAACATTCATAAATACAACAGCCAATACCTGGGTAAACATTACAATATAATAATCTTAAAATAAATAATTACTACAATACAATATAGATGTATAGTCTCTATGATTAAAAATACATTAAATCTGAAGATGTAAAAGGTCCCCAATGTTAGAGTACTAATACTAATAAGATTTGGAGGTGTAAAGTCTCACCAAGTGTCAAAATAAAATTTATACTAAATGTATAAATCGCGTTTGGACTGTTAAGCTGAGACTGAGACTGAGACTGCTCTCATGAACTAATGCTACAGAATACATAACTAGTATCACCAAGTCAAGAATATTATACAATATTACAGAAACGTATAGTCTCCACGGTTAATACATTAAGTTTGGAGATGTATAACGTCCCCACGGTCTGAAAAAGTAATAATACTCAATAATAATGACATGAATAAGATTTGGAGGTTTGGAGGTGTAAAGGCTCTCCAAGTGTCAAAGAATAAAAAAAAAAGAATTAACCGGTGTTTCTTTTAAAGTTCAAATAACCAAAACAATAAATAGATATAAAGCGAAACTTTCTTACTGACACTGACTTAAAGTTATAAAAAAACATGTTTTCTTGGAGTATAGAGGTACCTAGATTGTGAATTGGACCTGTGCCATTGCAGTAAATGTGGAAATAAATCGCTGACGCATTTGCCAGCGAATGACCTAGATCAAAAAAGTAAACGGTTTAGCTGCCCGGCCCGGAGCTGCCTCCTAAATCTCGATTGATAGAGAACAAAGTGGGGGATGCGAGACAAATAAGCTTAATTTGGAACGGTAACAGGCAAAATACTCCTTCACGGCTACCACGAGTTGGCGTTTGAAATTTATGTTAACGACTGCGCGAACTCTTTATCGCACGAATAAATACATCAGAGCAAGCGAGATGGACTGCGATCTACGAGTAATTTACACTGTCACTAACGTAAACGTCAACAATTGTTAACTCGTGGTACGGCTACTTCTATCACAATAAGCCCGATGAAGCTAGATCTGTCTTGTTTCAGATATAGCTCTGCAACCAGAAAATCGATTAATCTATGGGTATGGTAGTTACTGCAGACCCGTTAAATTGACAAAATAACGTGTTATGATAATTGGCCTTTGTCAAATTAAGTTTCTAGAATATTACACACGTTTAATTTGCGGTTTCCCGGTTATATTCTATACCCAAAAAACATGGATAACAAAATGCCATGTAAGTATGTAATTTGTAATAAAAAATAATTTTATTGAAATTGAACAATTGAACATTGTATTTAAATTGTCTACCACTTAAAACAACCTTTCTTATTTATCACACGTAATGGACAATAATACTGCAGTTTCTTCCTAGGCTCTAGGAATGCTTCAGGCGGTTTTACGATTTTGGAAGCAATTCTTGTAATCCATTAGGCTGTCTGATGTTCAACTTTTATGTGGTCCCTACCACCGAATGTCTCGTGAAAAGCGAGTTACATCGCTCAAATTATTTTCAGTGGAGTTTTTATGATACTCTTATCTTTTTACTCACACATTATGTGTAGATATGTGCACGTAATGTTTAGGTGTACGCCACTGTGAGAGCAAAGTGTCCATAAATCGAATTCGTGCGTTGAATTGCATCGTACACTTAGGTAAAGTAGCTTTTGGTTCCGCTTTTGCGCGACATTCGGGTGTTTTATTCTTAGGTACTTCTGTAGGGTTAAGATGGTCGGTTTTTTATAATCTTTCATCATGCCTGTTACGTTCGAACAAGTATGCAAGTGCGAAAGTGACGCATGATAAGTGATAAAAATGGGACCATGATATCACTGCAAGACGAGAAAAACATGAAATAAACCAATGACAAATATTGTAAACAATAATTTCCAATTATAGTCGTTTCTTCACTCATCACCTTCAAAAAATCATAATAATTATTGTTCGATTCATGATATTTAAGTATATTTTACTTCATTTTAATACTAAATATTAGTCCACAACGCTGATACAAATAACTCATTGTTCGGATGGTGCTTAAATTCTGAATAATTTTGCACCCATTTTTAAAACACAACAGAAATAGCTTAAATATTGTTTACATTGTACCTATTTTATTTATGTGTCTTTCCAGTTTTCGTTGCATAAAGCGACGTTCCAAAATGAACCATAATAATATAATTTTCATCACACTTGCTCGAAAAAGATTTTATTTCATGCACGTGTACTGAAGGACAAAGGCCTATATTGTTCCCAAGGGAGTTATGGATTGTGAAAAAAAAGCTATAATTCAGCTTATTTTATTATCTCACTTATTTATACAAACCAAGTAGCATAAACGAGATTTACTTTTAAAATACTGACTTTTATAATTTAATATCTTTGTTTGTGTTTAAAATTATTTAATTTGATTAATTTAACAGCAATTTAAAATATTTTTACATAATTTTCAATCGTGGCTGAATGCCGAATAGGTCTGTGCCTTCGATGCCTATTCCTGTCAAAAAATTACAAAATGGCGGACGAATGTTCGATATGTCACCGTATTTAAGAATTATTTTGCTTAATTTCGTAATCGTGTAACTCCGAGAGTAAGAATATTGCAAACTCGGGTCTTTAATTACCATCGTCGTATCCAAAATTTCACTTACCCTCCTCGTTGCACAATGTACTATTAAAGGCTCAATTTCAGATGGGAAAACTGACGCGACCGTAAAGCGACACTCAGAGTGCTCACTTCAAATTGAACCGTTCACTCTTAACATTATGGTTCAGAGTGCGGCTGTCTGATTAATTAGTAGGCTATTGTTTCATTTTGCCACATAGTATAAACATAAGTAAATGCCTAAATTTCCTAAGCACAAGAAAAATGGAATCGCATTATATAATCGAGAACAGTGAGTAGGCAAGTCCAACAAATTACAGTGTAATCTCGGGTCTTGCCGCGGCAGCGCCGCGGAGTCTGGCCTTCGGGACCATTGACTTCCCTTCTTGCAAATAAGGCGGGCGTAGGGCGACCACACTGTTGCTCGTGCCAAGACTCAAGAGAAGACTCGCCTTCCTGGGTAAACTAACTTGACAGAACCGGATGCAAATTCAACTGTTTAATGACAACTTGCGGTAGGCTGGCACAGTGGGATTTTCCAGTTGTTTTTTGGTATTAAAATGGATTAGATAAGTGTGATTCATAGACTGTTGGAAGTTTATTTCATAGCGCCTTCCCGTAACTTTGTCTGCGTAGAATGTTGATTTCCGTGGTAAAAGCCAGCCTATGTCTTTCCCCGGGATTCAAACTATCTCCAAATCAAATTGTATCTAAAATTTGAAGGGGTTACAGACAGAGATACAAAGAAATTGCCCTCCGCATACGAGTGTTAGTATAAGATTCAATATGGTCATTTTATTTTTAATCAACCACTAGCAGACTGGGACGGGAACAAAAAAATGAGATACATGTTAAGTTTACTGTTTCATCTTTCGAAATACCCAATTAGGTTAGCTATATTTTAACTTAAACGTACTTATTATTAAATTTTATCTTAAAACGAACATATTTATCTTATGAAATTTTCTCATAAAGCGAAATGTAAATTTCCGTCTAGCAATAAAGTCCCTTAAACCTATTTTTAATGCCGGATTATCCGCATCTTGAAAAAATATGTGGTTTTATACGGCATTGTGACGTCATCGGACATCAACTTTACTAAGGGGTCGCACATCGATTTCCCCGAACCAGCTGATTGCTGGAGGGTTCCACGTGTAGCAAGCTTGCCATTCCTTATCGTCTTCTTTCATGTAACTTAAGTATTAGTTCACGGTTTTATACGTAGAAGTATGCACATTTGCAGACCAAACGAAATTCAAGTTGTCGCTTTGTATGAATACATAAAGAAATTCGATAAATATGTCCATGTTACCTTAAAAACCCTTTTTAGGGTTCCGTAGCCAAATGTCAAAAAACGGAACCCTTATAGATTCGTCATGTCCGTCTGTCTGTCCGATTCTGTCACAGCCACTTTTTTCCGAAACTATAAAAGCTATACTGTTCAAACTTGGTAAGTAGATGTATTCTATGAACCGCATTATGATGTTTACACAAAAATAGAAAAATAATAATAAGTTTTGGGGGTTCCCCATACTTAGAACTGAAACTCAAAAAATCTTTTTTCATCAAACCCATACGTGTGGGGTATTTATGGATAGGTCTTTAAAAATGATATTGAGGTTTCTAATATAATTTTTTTCTAAACTGAATAGTTTGCGCGAGAGACACTTCCAAAGTGGTAAAAAGTGTGCCCCCCCCCGTAACTTCTAAATTAACAGAATGAAAAATCTAAAAAAAATATATGATATACATTCCCATGCAAACTTCCACCGAAAATTGGTTTGAACCAGATCTAGTAAGTAGTAAATGGTAAAAGTTAATACGTAATAAATGGTACGGAACCCTTCATGGGCGAGTCCGACTCGCACTTGGCCGCTTTTATTGAAATTGCGTTACGACGAACGACAAAGAATCGACGTTATAACTATACCTGTTTTATAACATTATAACTTGGAAAAAAGCTTTTTCACCACACCAACTGGTAAAGGCCCTCTTGATTGTTCAAAAACTAATATTGAGAGTTGCATTTTATCCATATGTGGGTCACAGTAATCAGATGCAAATTTTTAGTTATTTTCTCATGTTAGATGGTAGAATTGACTTTTAAATTATGATTTTGAATGAGTTTATTTTTAATATTTTCATTTGGAACTGGTTCGGTTTATTTTTTCTTGGTATTGCGTAGTTAGTATTTTCCTCGCGTTGGTGTAGTAATAGTTATTTGTTTTAGAAGTTGTGGTGAAAATTTTTGTATTTTACTCGGAGGCAAAGTTTGTTTAACCCTCGTGCCTTAAAACCCCTGCGACGCTCATGATTATACTTCTCGAACCACTACGAATCAAAACTTTTTTGGTATTTCATAGTTAGTATTTTCCTCGCGTTGGTGTGGTGAAAAATTTTGTGTTTCACTCGGAGGCAAAGTTTGTTTAACCCCGGTGCCTTGCACCCTCGCAACGCTCAAGATTCCACTTCTCGATCGCATTTACTTCGATCGTGGTTCAATTTTGGAATCTTTGCTCGGGTATCAATATTAGCAAGAGCGGTTAAACAAAAACTTTGCTTCTTGTAAAATAAATAATTATTTTTGTGCTATGTGTATCATCGAGTCAAAACTACGAGTAGTTTTCACCAAGGCACTTTGCGAAAACTAGTTTTCAATAGTTTTCTTATTATTTCCTTGCCGAGAGGCCCAGTAACAAACGTCAATTTTTGTCAATCAGAGTTACAGCGCTGCAACTGTACAGCGCCATCTCGTTTACCTGTCAAATTCGAAGCACGAAATTGTCTTAGATTTTACACATCTTACTCTATCAATGTATCTTTGTCTCTGGTAATCTAGCTAGAGCGGTATGGTAGGATTATACTGAAATTATACACAATTCCTTGTAGCAACTCCGTCAAGTGGACGGTAACTAGCACACTAACCCTATAGATATCTGACGTTCAATTTTACAGCACTAATTACTTACTTTTATATGGTGTTTTAAATTGTTTATATAAAAGGAAATGTACATCTACCTACGCCTTTTATTGTACCCAGTTGGCACAAACAAGGAAATAATGACGAAGCTGAGCCACCGTGTGTTTGCTAGTCCCCTTGTGTGCTTTCTAGACAATCTCATAAGAAAGAACTCACTTAAGAAAACAAATCTACAAAGTCACATAATTGTTAAAAGTAATTTAGTGCAAATGCAATGAAAGCGTTACAATGTAACGCAATAAAGCGGCTCATAGTGCAAAAAACAATTCAAACTGAGTTATACCTCCATCCTGGCAATAAGTCCGAGCGTTACATGGCGTATAATGGTATGACACGACAAACAGCTTTAAGTGTGTAAAATATGGACTGTGACGTCAGCCAAGCGCAGCCAGACTAGATTTTATAGTGGAGCCTAGGATACGCCGGATGCGCGAGACTCCAGCAACTTACACTGCCTCGTTTTGTTATACATTTTGAAAGAAAAATACCTATCTTACCAGTAAGTCAGGGCCTGCAATTAGCGGCAATGCAGTTCAATTTCAATTCAATTCATCATACACTAATATACTACTTCTAGCAATTTTGGACTTATTACGAACCTTAATCCTGGTAACTAATACAAATCCTCTAAGCCCACAACACAACGAACCTAGAATTACCTGCCGTATGTCCGCCGGGAAAGTACCTACGTCTCTTGGTATCTAAGACTTACAAGAATCGTTTGCGTTAGAGAAGATTTCATTCACTAAGTAAAATGAGTATATGTACTTTATAGTTTATCTCCCGTACCTCAGCCCGTCCCTAAACTGGCCAAACCAGTGTCTTTAAAGTTAGAAATGACAATGAATTTAAATACCTAGTACAGTCAGCATCAATAGTAGCGGATGAAACAACACGCCAAAAGTATCTGATATTCCGGATAACTTTTCCAAATATAGATAAATCTCAAAAATTTACTTTCAAAAGTATATCTTTTACCGTCTTAATTGTTCTACATATAGAACCACCACATTTGTTAAGTTGTAACCGAATGGTAGATACTTTTGAAACCTTGTTTGATCCGCTACTTTTGATGCTGACTGTACCTACTTAGCACAATAAATAGCTATGCCACTAGTGATATATAACTAAACATACGTTATACTCAAACATAATGAACACAAGTTTCTAATACAAAATACTTCCATGTTTATTTCATTACCTTCGAATGAATCTGCTTTGTTGATTAATTTTCGCAATCCGTTCATCTTTGTTAAGAACATACGCTCGTCTCTTTCTCTTTTGATGTGCGGGAGCTCGTTAGCACGTGCACAACAGGTGCACAATTTTAGCTTGCCCATTGACGTATATCTAAGGACGGGCCTTACGGATAATAAAAATAACCGGCCAAGAGCATGTCGGGCCACGCTCAGTGTAGGGTTCCGTAGTTACTCTTCCGTCACAATAAGCTAAACTGGAGCTTAAATAATAGTAAATTGTTAACCAAGGGATAAAACGGTACCTTTCACGCGAGTTAAACAAATAGGCAAATTTGCATAATCAGTACCTAATTAAAGTAAGTCTTTTTACTATGAAGGGAAAACTTTTTTGCGATAACTCAAAAACAGCTAAACTGATCATGTCCGCTATAGTTTTCATTTAATGTCTTTCTTAAGCTCTACTTCCACGATTTTTTTCATATTTTTTGGACCTATGGTTCAAAAGTTAGAAGGGGGGACACATTTTTTTTTTCTTTCGGAGCGATTATCTCCGAATATATTCATTTTATCAAAAAATGTTTTTTGAAAATCCCTATTAGTTTTGAAAGACCTTTCCAACGATACCCCACACTCTAGAGTTAAAGCGAAAAAAAAAATTCACCCCCACTTTACGTGTAGGGGAGGTATCCTAAAAAAAAAAAAATTTTTAGATTTTATTGTACGACTTCGTCGGCTTTATTGATTTATATATCCATGCCAAATTTCAGCTTTCTAGCACTAACGACCACGGAGCAAAGCCTCGGACAGACAGACAGACAGACAGACAGACAGACGGACATGGCGAAACTATAAGGGTTCCTAGTTGACTACGGAACCCTAAAAATGGGCCCGGTATAGCGGTGTCACGCACACGAATTCCAGACAATCGTGCCGTCTAGCGCCACAACGCGATTGGTTGATGAGTTCGCATCACGCGCGCGATTGGTCGCAAAGTTGCGTCAGTCTGCACGGTTGGCTCGAATTCGCAAGTGACACCACTGAACTAGCACCATTCTTAGTGCCCGTAAGGTCCGTTCTTAGATATACGTCAATGAGCTTGCCGAGGCGCGACTAAAGAGCAACTAACTGTACAATTATTGTACAATTTGAGCGCTTCAATTTTGGAACGGCCTTTCTGGATAATATTAATGTTTAACACATAAAAGATAACAATGATATCTAAGTAGGTACCTCTCACTGTGTAACACAATTACGTTAGACAGCGATAGGCCACGAATTACGAGTATGTTTGTGGGTAGACTTATGTATGATATGTGGGTAGGGGAGATTATGAATAAACAGTCTTAGCAATGCACTCGTTGTCTCAATATATCATCCTGTCCAAATAAGTACTTTACATGGCGCAGCCGGTTATAAGTAATCGTTGAATTGTTATACGTTAACGGGATTAGTGTAATTTGGGTATTGAGTGAAGTGGAATTTACAAACCAGTGCGTTGTGACTAGCGGAAAATGGATACAGTTCTAAGGCCGCCACCTCCATTTTGTTTCGAGAATAATCTATCGAGCGTTACGTCGGGAAACTTGAGTAGACAATGGTTAAAGTGGAAGAAATCGTTTGAGATATACTCTAAAGCATGCGAGCTCAATAAAAAAACTGAAGACGTACAAGTGAGCATTTTATTGCATGTCATAGGAGAACAGTGTCGGGAAGTCTATGAACAGTTCACAGATAAAATAACTACAATAAAAGGATTATTAGAACATTTTGATAAATATTTCCTACCAACAAAAAATCTGACTATCGAACGGCACAAGTTTTTTTCAAGAGGTCAACAAGAAGGCGAGTCCGTTGAACAATATACATTTGAGTTAAACAAATTAGCTATGACTTGCGAGTTCAAGGACCTGAAGGACGATTTAATAAGAGATAGGCTAATTTGTGGATTGAGAGAAGATGCTATGAGGGAACGTTTACTTCGGGAAAGTGAGACTTTGACCCTACAGAAAGCCGTGGATATGTGTCGTATAGCGGAAATGTCACGCATGCAAGCGGGCCGTATTAAGCAAGAGGATACAGGCGAGTATAATGCATACGAGCTCACGACTAAGGCTGAGGACAAGCAACAACAGTGTGAAGTGCACTGGGTAGGGCGTCCTGCAAAGAGTCGTCCTGGAAGTCGAAAGTGCCGATGCGGCGTGAATGCGCCGCCGCCGCCGAGCAGAGCGCCGCCGCCGCGGTCCGGCGCGGCCGTAACGTCATCGGCGTCATCGCGCAAGTCCGTGCCGCTACATGTAAACAACCGTATTAGGCAGTGTGATTATTGTGGATCGAATCATGAAAAGTTTAAGTGTCCCGCTTATGGTCAACGTTGTACTAAATGTCATAGATCGAATCATTTTGCGAAGGTGTGTCGTATGTATGCAGTACAGGAGGATTCCACAGATCAGGTATGTCTCGTTAATTCCATAAATAAAAATAAGCGCTGGAGTGTAGACCTTTTCATTAACGGAGCTAGCATAACGTTTAATTTAGACAGTGGGGCTGATACTAATGTTTTGCCTTTGCGATTTTTACCGGAAATCGGTTATAGTGTAAATGACTTAGTACGGACTCGTATCAGATTGACAGCATACTCAGGAGATCAAATTCATGTTGCAGGCAAGTGTCACTTAAAAGTAAAATACAAAAACGATTACCACATTGTAAGTTTTATTATAGCGGACGTGAAATCACCCCCGGTACTAGGTAGATCGACCTGCGAAGAATTAAACTTGGTTAGGCGTGTTATGACTATAGAGACCTCAGGGTTAAATAGTTGTTTAGGAATGTTAGATGAGTATGGGGATGTGTTTGAAGGCATGGGGTGCTTACCGGGCGAATATAGGATACAATTGCAGCCTAATGTGCAGCCAGTTGTGCATGCGCCGCGTAAGCTGCCACTAGCACTGCGGGATGCGGTTAAAAATAAGCTGGATGAGATGCTGCAGCAACAGGTTATCGCGAAGGTTGAGGGGCCCACGGACTGGGTCAACAGTATGACTGTTGTAAAGAAAGCTAATGGAGACCTTCGTATCTGTTTAGATCCTCGAGACCTAAATAAAGCTATTCGTCGAGAGCATTTCAAATTACCAACTCTGGATGAGATTACAACGAAATTATCGGGTGCAAAATATTTTAGTACTCTAGATGCTAAACACTCATTCTGGCAGGTAAGGCTACACGATGAGTCAACTGACCTTTGTACCTTTAACACGGTGTTTGGCAGATACAAATTCCTTCGCATGCCGTTTGGAATTTCTTCCGCATCGGAGATTTTTCATAAAAGGCTATTTGAACAGTTTGATAACATAGAGGGCGTAATACTCTTTATTGATGATTTGCTTGTGTATGGAGAAACGGAGGAAGTACATAATACACGTCTTCGTCAGGTGCTGGACCGTTGTAGGAAAATCAATATTAAGCTAAATAAGGATAAATGCAAGGTTGGACTATCTGAATTAAAGTATTTAGGCCACAGAATATCATGCGAAGGTATACGACCAGATAACTCGCATACGTTAGCTATTAGAGAAATGCCTAAACCAGAAAATACTAAGGATCTGGAAAGGTTTTTAGGGCTTGTAACGTATGTTGGCAGCTTTATACCACATTTGTCGGAAAGGACCCATCTGCTGAGAGAGCTTCTTAAAAAAGATATAGCTTGGCATTGGGATGACAGGCATCAGAAATGTTTCAATGAATTAAAACAATGTCTAGTAAGTCCTCCCGTATTACAATATTTTAGTTTAGAAAAATCGGTCACGATTTCCGTTGATGCAGCAAAAAACGGGTTAGGTGCTTGTCTTATTCAAAATGGATTGCCAGTTTGCTACGCGTCGCGCTCTTTAACTAAAGCCGAGCAAGCCTATGCGCAAATTGAAAAAGAATTGCTAGCATGCGTGTACGCATGCGAAAAATTTTATTGTTATATTTATGGGCGTACAGACGTGACAGTGGAAACTGATCACAAGCCACTAGTGAGTATAATTAAAAAGCCTATTGCTAGTGCCCCGGCACGTCTGCAGCGAATGTTGCTAAGGTTACAACCATATACATTTGAACTGGTGTACAAGCCGGGCAAGTACCTGTACGTGGCAGACGCGCTGTCGCGCGCTGTGGCGCCGGCCGACTCGAGCGCAGCACCTGAGGAGCCACTTGATCATTTAGAGATGGAAGCTCAAGTATGTGCCGTGGCCGTCGACAACCCCTTAACTGATTCACATTTCATAGAATTGCAAAGACACTCAAAATCGGACAGCGAAATTGAAGCCTTGCGAAAAGTGATAAAGAAGGGTTGGCCCACACATCGAAGTCAGCTGGAAAATATGTTACGACCGTATTGGGATTGCAGAGACGAGTTGACAATCGCATATGGCATGGTATGGAAAAACAATCGTATAGTTATACCTAAATGTATGCGTCAGTCCATGTTAAAGAAAATACACATAGGTCATTTGGGTGCTGAGAAATGTAAACTGCGGGCTCGAGAAATCATGTACTGGCCTAACATGAATACGCAACTTGATGACATGATATCACACTGTCAAGCATGTTTAACTTATCGCAAAGAAAATTGCAAAGAACCAATGATACCACACGACGTTCCCGTGAGACCGTGGTCAAAAATAGGAGCGGATATATTTCATTTCGCAGGTTCATCTTTTCTAATTGTCATTGATTATTTTAGTAAATTCATTGAGGTAACAAAATTAAATAACATGACGTCATCTCATGTTATTGATCAATTGATTAACATATTTTCTAGACAGGGCGTTCCGGAAACAGTTTTTACAGATAACGGACCGGAATTTTCATCAAGTCTGTTCCATAATTTTAGTAAAAACTGGAAATTCATTCACATGACATCATCACCTAGGTACTCACAATCGAATGGCCAAGTGGAAAGAGCGGTTCAGACAATAAAATCAATTTTAAGAAAAACTAGTTATGACAATACAGACTATAGGTTAGCATTGTTGGAGTTTTTAAATACGCCAGTTAGTGATAGGATAGCTTCTCCTGCGGAGATATTAAACAGTCGCAAACTGAGAAGTATCTTGCCGTGTTCACCAAATTTATTAAAACAAGCCAATTTAGATCATACAAAGGTTAGACATGAACTTAAGGCGCGACAAGAAAAACAAAAGTACTACTACGATAGGGGAGCCAAAAATTTACAAACTTTACGAGCGGGTCAGCCAGTTAAAGCACGCATTAATGGCAACTGGGTATACGCTACGGTTGTGGGTCTCGTAAGTCCGAGATCTTATTCAGTAAAACTAGAAACGGGCAGGTTCCTCCGTAGGAATCGTCGTCAGCTGATATTAGACTCGCCGCGCCGCCCCCCCCGCCCGCGCGGATCCCATTTTATACGATAACATAAACCTGCCGGTCAACAATTCTCGCGCTGAGTCAGACATGACATTCAGTCCCACTGTCCCATGCTCCCTAGAAAGTAATAATATTAACAATAACAATTCTGGTAATAATTATGTCACACGTTTTGGCAGGACAGTGAGACCTCCTGATCGGTGGGGATACTCTGAGCTAGGAGTACCACAACGCAACTGAGTATCTAGGTATACATATTTATATATAAAGACTGTAACTGCATCTGTATTCGATTTGTAATATGTAAGCAATCAAATATTACCTAATGTGAGCAAATGTATTCAAAGTCTTAAAATAAAACTACTTAAAAATTAAACTAATATTAAATAAAACTAAAATTAAAAGATATACTAATAAACAAATTAGTTATAAAAAGAATACCCCTTCTAAAGCCTCCGCCTGCGGCAAAGATCCCATAACGCTGGCCGCGTTACCTCTCTGTATTGCCAGGGATATACGCTGGGAGAGGTAAGCGCCAGCCCTATGGTCTCCAGTGGCGTCGATCAGCCGTGCCGACAGGGCCCCCATGAATGTTTTCATGTCCGCCGACCAAGGTCCCATTGTCTCCACAGCAAGCGCCGCAAACTCATAATCTTGCAGTAAAGATGAGTATTTGCGGCGCTTGAGTAGTTGGGCCTGGTCGGCAGCAGCGCCGGCTTGTGCGCGGGTAGCCTGGATGTGGGACAGCGCAAAGGTGTCTACGCATGTGGCGTCCCACACCAAAGGCCTACCCAGTCTCCACGGCACCAATGTGGCTCCGTCCGGTCGCTTGCCATCGTCTCTCGCCATGCCTGTGGGTTCTAAAGTAGCAGGCACAGAGACGGTAGCAAGCGACCGCCGAAACAGATCATTAATAGTGCCGTGGCGATATAATCGGCCGGCGCTTTTGGTGCATGAGAGGCCATGTCGGCCTAGCCAGTCCACGTCCTTGCCGCATGCACAGGTATGGGCGGAGCATATTTTGGCTCCAATTCGCAGGCAGACCGAAATCCTCAACGTATTTTTGTCCAAAACCGTGCCAATATTGCGCGAAGGCAAAGCGTTCAGCCAGAGTCCCGATTCATTAGTAGAGACAGCTAGTAGGCGGGCGCGATCTGAGTCGTCCGGACTATTTTCTATAAGAGAAGCGTGAGTTGCTTTAAGACCAGGGATATCCCAAACTCTCTGGATATGTTTCGTGGCCGGGACATCCGCTCCAGAGCAAGTATTGCACCAAGCACTTTCCGCCTCCGCCAGGCTCGCTATCTCAGCGCCGGATATCTGGGGAAGATTTAAGATTTTACCGGCTAGAGACAGCGAGCTGTAAGCGGAGGATAAAAATGCGGGCAAGGCCACACTGGTCGAGGAGCGGACACCCAGGCCACCGAGTCGGACAGGGAGAACCGCTTGGGACCATGATCTGGCGTCGAAGTTGATATTTAGAATCTTGGAAAGGGTGTTTTGGAGGGTGCTGTCAATTGACGAAAGTGTGGTGGGGTATTTCCATATCGGACAGCATCGAAGTAAATACATGAATTTGGGGGTGAAGAGACAAAAACGGATTATGAAAAGGGCCATGTGGGGATTTATTTCGAAAAGCAAGTTAGAGGTGCAGTTAAATAAGTTTAATTTGCAATTAATAACTGGATTGATGGCTTGGTCAAAAATCGGTGAACCTAAAAGTGTAAGAGATGAATGGGAATGAACGGAGATGTTGGGCAAAATGGTGTTAAAGTTTGTAAGAATTTCGATTTTTTTTTCTGATGATAGGTGGTTGGGTATGAAAATTTCGCATTTTGTGAAATTGAGGGAGAGGCCTAAGTCTGAGAATTTATCTATTATTACTTGCAAATCCTGTAAGACTGTGGCGGCATCCCCGCATTGTTATTGTATATTCAAAGTCTTAATTTACATACTAATTGAATTAATTTGTAATCAATAATAAATAATATCAACATTGTAAAAAAAAAATTGGCAATGTACGTATATTGAATAAGAAAAAAATAAAATAAAAAAGTGTATCTTGCATGCATAAATTATATTTTTTTTTTCATTAATGAACTTGTTGTTGTTGCACCTGCATGATAAAATAATTATACCTATAATTACTGCAAGTAAAAAGTAAATGTTAGATCAATAAGGAAGTATACAAAAATCATTACAACAATGTTCTCTCTAATCAATGAAGTAAAAATGGTTCATTATAAAACAATAGTACTTAAGTAGTATAAGAAGGCTACTGTTATTTCAAAATTATATATACACTCACAACATTAACTTAAGCACCTAAGTACATAAAAAGATGTTTATTTTTTAAATATTGTGTTATAGAAACTAGTATTGGTACTTACGCTATTTTGTTTATTGAAAAGAAAGGGGTTGTGGGTAGACTTATGTATGATATGTGGGTAGGGGAGATTATGAATAAACAGTCTTAGCAATGCACTCGTTGTCTCAATATATCATCCTGTCCAAATAAGTACTTTACAATGTTGTCTCTCTTCCCTCCCAAACGCCAAAAGAGAATGTGCCAACATTCTCTTTGTCGATCACTGACTGCCTGAATTATTACAATTTAGTGATATACTATTGGCTTCGACCAGCACAGTGAGAGGAGCTGAGCTGTGTGCAGAGTGTGTTCGAGTATTCAGTATCAAGACGATACATTTTACTAGTTATTTCTAGATTAGTGTCCTTAAACAGTACCTATACTATACATATAGTATACATACAGTACCTACAGTATGGTACACGCATGTTATATATAGGTACTATAGTAATAATTTCATCAGTTCCGTTCTTAGAAACACTTCTTAAAAAAACAAATGGAATAATTCATTTATTATACCCACATGTTGTTGTGGCATTAAAAAGATGTCTGCAGATGTATGCACGAGCATTTTAAGACTTATTTCATGTGAATAAAATAAAGACGCCGTATCAAACTACCATTCTACCTATTCAACTGAGCTAATGCTATCTCTGAAAGCCTTTGTTCAGTGCCTGTTAAAACATGGAATCGTACGAGCACGTCGCAGGTAGTGATTTTTTAATTAAATTGTAGTTTCAGTAAATTAAGCCAGTTTTATTAAAATATCTGCTATGTTTTTCCCATCACGTTCTACGGTAATTGAGTACGTGAGTCGCAATTGTCAGCTATTTATGGTGGCTCTGTGAGTTTCTTTTAATGTTCCACTTTGCATTTTATGAAATTCTATCGCACTCCACGTCGGCCGCTGAATGAGTAAGTAATCCGCTTATCAAGTTTATGATAAAGAGGCGGTGTGAGAAACACTGCACTTGATAAGAGCTGCTTATTAAAAATAGAAGCGCCTTGAAAACAAAGAGAATTTGAAATAGAGATGGATTGTCAAAGAAAACGTTGTAGCCACATTAAATGTACTGCCATCTTTCGACACAAAATAAAAACTTTTAAAACGCCATTTGACTTTTATCCTTATTCTTTCACTGATATGTGTTAAATTTGTTAAATACAGTGGCGCCATCTAATAGATCAAAGGCCAAAGGTATGGCGGCATCGTTTTGAGCGATGGAGCCACAACCTTTAGCCTATGCCCGGTAAGATGGCGCCACTTTATATGGCGATATACCTACCATATGGAATGGTAACATATTTGTTTAAATATATTACAAACAGAAGTTAACTATCTCTGTCTTTAATTTGAGAAATTAACTATTTATAAAAAGTAAAACAGCGTTAACTTTAACCTACCTGTTAACGCAGCAAAATAAATTTCATTAAGAATTAATACTCTTCTCTATATCTTTGCGCTTTCTTGGTTATACAAGTGGGGGGACATTGTAGCGTTCGGTTGTTCTCGGCTCGGTTCGGCTCAGAGTTGCTACGATGCTACGAGCATTGCTCCGAGCACTTATAAGGGTTGGCATAACTTGACGTCCCTTTGCGTGCACGACCACAGATAAGATAATGACTTGAATTTTGTCAACCTTAAATACGCTTCACAATCGAATTACAATAACTAGCTTAAGCAGTTTTATAAAAAAATGCGACTGTCATGCCAGCTAGAAGAAATTTCCTGTCTCGCACAGCTAAACTGTGGGATTATCGGTCACCCGCGGTATTTCCGTACCGAAACCACCTTCAAACTTCTTCCTTCTTCTTCTTCTTAAGACGAAAGTGGAGGACCCGTGCGAATTCACCTTTCATACAAACGTAGTCCTCATTTATTTTCTGGATATTAACATTAATGAAAATATTTTTACACAATTTGTAGTACTTATATCAATCACAGCTATGCCCCTACGTTTGATTTTTTAGATTTTTTAATTATTATAGAGTTAGGAGCATTTAATTTTTTTAATAGAAAAGTCAAACATAGGGGCATAGCTGTGATTGTGTGGGTTAATAATTATACATAATATTATGTAAAAATATTATATATTCAGAATGGAAAATGGGGACTACGTTTGTATGGAAAAACGGCCATCCCCTTTCCTCTTAAATACCGGCAACGCACTTGTCACCCCTCTGGTGTTGCAAGTGACCCATGGACACCGGTACTTGCTTACCGTCAGATGATTCATCTGCTATTCTAATACAGTATTAATTCTAATTAATCCGGCTTCTTCGCGATGTTTTCGGTAAATAGGTACTAATTTTTTATATAAGTACAGTCACGTCTGAAAATATCGATACGGGCAAAGTGCAAAAAAACCTTATTGCCCATATAAAAAGGTAGTGTATAGGTACATATTTTTGGCACTTGATCCGTATAGATATTTTCAGACGTGACTGTACAAAAATCTCGACGACGAGACGAAGTTTAAGCCCAAGACATTCAGTGTAATAGCCTATTATTGGTGTTCATTTGGGTTGCCTACATACAATTTTAAGATAATTATATTGCCATAAGTTAATTTTGTGTCATCACCTTTTGGCGACTTACTAAGAAACATAAATTAGATACATAAATATTTACACCTAGTACGAGTACTAAAAGAACTTAATTATCTACTTTTAAATTTGGTGACGTTTTTTTACCAGTGAACAGACCGGTTATAATAGCGCTAATAGGTAGGTAGTTTTCCGATTTGTAGATGGGGGTAAGTCATTAAACCGTTTAATGTGCTACAAATAATTCGCCGGGCCAGTGTTTATATTTGTAAGAAAATATTAATAGGAAATAAGCTTAGAAATGATTAGTACGATTTTTATTATAATTAACGGAATGTAATATCAAAGTGAATGTGTGTCTTTGTGTTTGATGTTCGTGATATATCAAGTTATAATTTATCTGATTCTTTGTTGTAATAAATTAATCGTGTTTTTTTACATGATAATAATGAAATAAGAAATTTGATTAGAATTGAATTTACTTTTAATCTTAAAGTGGTAAACAACGTTTATATCATTTTATTGGATACTAACTGTACATACAAAGGTGAGTTTTCAGTTATTAAGTGTTTAAAATAGATACATTTCAAGCTGTTCAATGTATATATATAATAATAATAATAATTCAGCCTATATACGTCCCACTGTGCATGGCCCGACATGGTTTGTGATACAGGGCTGAGGTACGGCCTCAAAAAATAAAACGAAACCCTTATAGAATCACTCGTGTGTCTGCCTGTCCGTCTGTCACAGCTAATTTGCTTCAAAAATACTAGACAGCTGGTGGAATTGAAATTAAGGACACATGTCTAGGACTAAACTTAAAAAAATAAAGAAAATAGTTCAGTACCCATAGATTACATGAATCTCTATATGAAAGACTAAACGTAAATCGATCTTAGGAAAACAATGTAAATTTTGTAGTGAAAAGTGATTCCGGAATCCTTGCGGTGCGAACCCGAGTCGCACTTGGCCGGGTAATTTACCTACTCGTAATAGTAATTTGGGGCCTATCTAAATTATTGGTCCTAAAATATTAAGTAGCAAAATTATATTTAATATGATATGCCTAATAAAAGCTGCTGTTTAGTATTTTAGATGCCCGAAAAATAGTAAGCCTTAACTATATTTATTTTGAAATTAATTAGGCACAGTTAGGTACCTATATTAAACCCAAAAAAAACTTATCTAATAGTATTTTGCATATTTTTCTCAACGATATGTGCAGTGCAACACAAATTCGTTAAACACAGGTGAATATTTCCTTCCCCGTGCTTAATTCTTGCGCTCCACAAATATTGGCTTTATTTCACGAGGTATCTTTCTTACCTCTCTCCAATTATATGTGACTTTTTATACGTTCATCCAACCCGGCTTAACGCGAGTTAAACGGGTGACACGCCGTATTAAAATGTCGTCACTTGAATAATAAGGCCACGGACGGTTTAACATTGACTTATTATTTTTTAATTATAAAAACACCAAACATGGAACACGAAAGTTTCTCATTATTTTTGGAAGAATACGAAGCGTATAAAATAGCCTCTGTTCGTGACAACTTCCACGTAGATGTTGTTCACCCCTTAGGGAAGAAATCCTGGGTACAACGTATACTATACTCACAATTGCGCCCAAACCCGTGCAGTAGTTAGGGCGAAAAGTATATTATTAGTGTACCTATTTATGACAGTATATGAATTTCTGAAGTGATTATATAATGCCTCGGGCTTTCTCAAAAATAATTTGCCTTGCACTTTTCTCTTGCAACCTACGCAACGCCCTAGTTGGCTAGAAGAAATGAAACTTGCTTGCCAAACGAAATGCAAATGACAACTTTTTGTCCCAGACTAATAACAGTTACTTCAAATGAAGAAAATGTAAACAAGAAGAAATCTAAATTACGAAAAATACATGTCTTGTGACGTGTATTTTTATAAATTTCAGTTATAGGTGGATATCTACCTTTTTTTGGAAACGGCACAGTTCAGAATTAATTAAGTCTTTTTTTCACCATATCCACTCGGAAAATACGCATAATTAGTGCAAATATAAAAAGTGACCAAGCCTTCTAGGCCATCGACTACTGGTTAGTGTGCAAAGTTGCATTTTGTCCTCAAGAGCTCCAACTAAGTAATTTAATGTTAATTTTGTATTGTTCTGTCGCGTTAGCTGGAAGGTGGACTTGTCAGTGATAAGTTTTGGTAGTAGTCATAAGTAGGTATTAAGTGGCATTCTTTTTACAACTAGTATTTTCCTCGCGTTTGTGAAACTCTTGCAACGCTCAAGCATCCAGTACTTGGAAACTTCCTTTTAATACTAGGATCTTATACGCGACACGTTGCTTTCTTCTAGGAAGGTTTTCTAACTTAATAGTTTATCTACATGTACTAATTTGACCATAATCCATATTACACATGGATTATGGTCAAATGTGGGAATTAATTATAATGATTTACCTACGATTGAACTTAACGATACTTACTATCAACGTTTCGGTGTTATTGTTTTAAGTTGCTGTCATATTTCCAGGGAAATTATTGAAGCTGAAAAACGGGATCAAGAAATTAAAAGGTAAGTGCTTTTTTTGGTTAATAACCAAACCGAACATCTTGTATTTTTTAATAAGCCATGTTTTTCTTCGTTACCCCATTTCTAACAGATTGTTAGCTGAGAAACATCGACGGC
Source organism: Cydia pomonella (assembly GCF_033807575.1). Lineage (NCBI taxonomy): Eukaryota > Metazoa > Arthropoda > Insecta > Lepidoptera > Tortricidae > Cydia > Cydia pomonella. Next base: position 12,224,381 of record NC_084707.1, read on the forward strand.
AATTTGTTAATCTAATTACCCCTAAAAGAAACACTTCTCAGTATTTCAATTTATTTCTGCAAAATAGAAGAATTTTATATTTAGGTACAGTCAGCATCAAAAGTAGCGGATGAAACGACGCGCCAAAAGTATCTGATATTCGGAATAACTTTTCTAAATGTAGGTAAATCTGTAAAATTCACGTACATAAGTATATATTTTAGAGTCTAAATGGTTCTAAATATAAAACCATCACTTTTTGTTAAGCTGTTACCGAATGGTAGAAACTTTTGAAGCGTTGTTTTATCCGCTACTTTTGGTGCTGATTGTACCATATTTTTGACATGATTTTGAATTAATGTTGTACAAATAATATTTCAGCTAAAAGCATTGGATGGATTTATGTAAAACATTATTTAAAAAAATAGAATACATATTCTTTCAAACATATCAATCGCCTATTATTTTGGAGCGAACTCAAATAAATAAACCAGCTTATTTCCCACTAAAAAACCATAAGTAACGTCGGCATTAGAGCTTTACTAACATTTACGAGAGCTCCAACGAGACCATGAAGACGAACTTTACTACAACTTGGTTTTATGTTATGAACACACAAACGCGTCGGGGTGTCTTATTTACGTATAATAAAAACAGGGAAAAAGCAATGAATCTCTGGCCACTTCATGCCGTCGTTTTAATATTTTACGTGACCCCTAAAATTTGGGTACCGCTCCGAGGCGGCGCACTTATCATTAAGTTCTGATTACCCGCCGAGAGTTCTCCAAGACATCATGTTAGGAAGATTCAAGAGGTTTTTGGCGAAGTGCAAAAGTTTTACGATATTATGATTACTTGCATGAGAGGAGCTCGGCGCGGACGTGACGACTCGCCCCCGTCATAGATGTCGCTCGCGACCGTGATCGCAGACACGGCCATCCTTTGCAAATGTGTCACCTCTCAATTATTTTTCCTAAATATTGAAACTTACCAAATGATTTTATATAATGCTGAATGTTTGTACAGGTATATACGTTTTTACCCGTCATTTAAAATTTTCAAAACTTAATAAATTAATATTACGCGACAAAACACAAGTCGTCGTAGCCCCACAGTAAGATCAATAAGACTTGTTTTGTGGGTACTAGAATACTGTCCTATACATTCAAAATATAGATATCAATAAATACTAATACATAGAAAACATTCAACTTAGGAACAAATATCGGTCATGAACACACAAATAAATGCCCTTACCAGGATTTGAAACCGGGATCTCTAGCTTCGTAGGCAGGGCCACTACCGACTAGGCTAGGAGGCTGTTAATTTGCTACCTATTTTATTGCTTTTTGAAATATCGTACAGAAACTGCATTTCTCCAAAAAATAATACAGGCAGTTTTAACTAGCCTGTGCCCTCAACTTTGTCCGTAAAAGTCGTGAAACTGTAGGAAAACTTTTCGATAGGCCGTTTTTGCATGATATAAACTTTCATAAATAAAGTAAGTACGATTTTCATTATAGTACGTTATTTTAGTACGATCGTAATATATCAGGTCGATAATTTATAAACTTTATTTAATATTGTTTTAATTGTGCTTGCCCGCGCTTATATGGGAAATAAACCAACAGTTTGAAATCGCAAAACACTATAATTTTAGTAGAAATCTATATTAACTTGTATTATATAGTTACTTAATCCTAATCATAATCAATCATCACATTATCAAATCATTATATTATTATGTCAAAAAACAGTGATAATAAATTTAACCTAATACAGCTAATTAATAAAATGCACAAGACCGTATTGATATAGTTTTGTCACAGTAAAGTTTTGTACCAAAACGAAATTTGAACTCAATTTGGTCTCTCGACCGTCAGGCACTTAAACGCGTAACTTGTGTACAGTTATCATATTAACGCAGCGGCCCCTCTATTACTTCATTAGCTTTGAACGCACGACAGACCGCTCATAATAGAGTAGATCCTCTTTCCTTATTACGGGTATAGTGCTAGGTGTTAATTACCGGAGCACCGGAATTTTATGGGGCGCCCGATTTATACACGCGGAGCGTTGCATGGTGATGCACGGTTTATGACGGAGGTTCTTGGCTCTGAAATGGTGAGATATAACGCTGGTTCTACTAACTACGTACATTGTTCATATGCAAGCTAATATATCGTAAGCGAGTGTGTGACACGGTTGTCGTTGACATTTAATGATTTTAGGATATATAGCCTACGAAGCAGAACGTCCCGGACTCGAATTCAGGTAAGGGCTTTTATTCGTATATTTATCACGAATGTTCCTGAGTTACGGATGTTAATTATGTATCTGTTAACGGCACCAATCATGGGACATTTAAGAGAAAATTTGGAGTATTTTTTTATATTTCACCGACTTATGTATAATTTCTACCGCTTTATGCTTTAAAAGTTGAATATCCAGTTCGTCCTCTATGTTTTCTATGTATTTAATGAAAGCGATTGCAATTGGTTTCAATATTATTAACCAATTAAAACCATGGTTTTTTGCTCCAGTCATGGGATGTACGGCGCCATTAATTTTCAAACTAACAAATATCAATGAAAAATTAAACTTAAGCAGCTATTTGGCTCTTATTTATGGTAAAGTGTTGCCAGCGATTAAAAACTGATGGTAAATACTTGTTTTACAGGATTTGTCTATACCATCCCATCACTGGTGCCTGTTCTATTATAGGGGTGTTTACTATATGAGATACTATCTAAGTATGTATATCGGCACCTAATTCCTAGGCTAGGTCCATCTGTGTAAGATTGGGATATTGGATTATTTTCGCAGTTGAGAGCACCCTTTTTTATTGAAATTGGTAAAAAGTTTGAATACACGGTTCTGCTAACGATTATGAACCTATAACTAACGGTAGCTACTAGAAATTTGTGACGTTCGAAAAAATTTCATGCTGTATTTGGAGTTTCGCGTTTAGGTTGGGCGAAATTATGTTTTACGCTCCGTTTATTTCATATTGTTACGGAGACAATTCCAACTAGATATTAATATTTACCTATGCAACGTCCAAACAAAGGCAGCATTCGTATTCACCCCACGAAAACAAGTAGATAAAAATGCAAACACGCGCAATTGTGTCTCGAACGAACCGAGGCGGCCATAAGAGAGAGTGGAGCAAGACGGGGTAGGGGACACAATATGGTCACCCGATTTTAAATGAATTGATTAACCATAATATAATATTATCAATTACTTAATACGTTATGTACTGGTTCTTTCTAAGGATTCGTACTAAATGGGTCTGTCTCATCGTTTTTATGAAGATCCCTTATTTTAAAGGATAGGCAATAAACTAAAATAAAATAATAATAATATTTCAGGCTATATACGTCCTACTGCTGGGCACAGGCCTCCTCTCATGCGCGAGACGGCTCGGGCTATAGTCCCTACGCTAGCACAATGCAGATAGGGGACTACACATACACCTTTGAATTTCTTCGTAGATGTATGCAGGTTTCCTCACGATGTTTTCCTTCACCGAAAAGCTAGTGGTAAATATCAAATGATATTTCGTACATAAGTTCCGATAAACTCATCGGTACGGGTCAGGATTTGAACCCGTGACCTCCGGATTGAAAGTCGAACGTCATATCCACTCGGCCACCACCGCTTCCAACTCAACTAAAATAATAAGTCGAAATTCTTGAAATATTATGACATTTCTATGCGGCATTAAACGATAAGCATACCCAGTCTTGTCCCACCTTCCCTTACTCGTCCGCGTAGCATTTTGGAAGCGAAAGTATTCCGAACACAAATGTGTTCCCGGTCATATGAATTTAGATCGGCCGCTGTATTAAAGGGAAGTAAAACATAGGGGACAGGTAAATTGAACTATCGGAAGGGCGAAGGTCGAAGCAACGGCTGGCGGCATCCTGCGTATTACCATTATTTGGCTTCCGCGTGCAAACCTTTAATATTTTTTTTAATAATTCGCGTATTTACAGAAACGGGTACTTACACAGATCTTATATGATGACATCTTGTGAAATAACTTATGTACGATAAGCCGCGGCCGTAACACCTCGATCGATTTTAACTACAAGCGAAGAGCGCTTAGTTTAGGAATAATTAATTATTTCCCAAATATAGGTTATCAACTTATCACAACCACACAAACTCCAACACTCGTCATGATATAGTGAATTCGCTTTCGAATTGTTTGTCACTTACCGTAACGTAAAAAGTTTTATATTTGTGGCAAAATAAAGTGATTGAGAAAATCAAATATCGACATGCCTATTATCAATGTTACCTTAGCGTTATAGGTATTTTTAACATTGTATAAAAAGATAGCTACCACGAAATACACAACTCGTAACGATAACGATCTTCTTTGATTTGATACACCCATAGGTAGTTTTCTTATTTTTTGACACCGTATTCTACAGTTTAGCGAGCGAGCGAGATGCCCAATGACACGACTTTTATTTCATTTCGCGTGCACCAATCAGCTGAGCTATCATCGAGGTCGTTTCAAAACAAGATCACTATCTTTAACTAACGGGTATTCTAATTTTAATAAGAGTATGTGATTAAGACTTGGATTTAATATCGATCTGATCTGTCAGTGTCAAAAGTGACATCTTTTCAACCAAAAAAGTCACGTTTGACACTGACAGATTAGATCCATATTTAGAGAATTAATCTTAAAACGCGTTTAACCACCATTTTCGATAGTCCACGTGCTACTTGTAAAGTCCAGCTATCGCTTTACAAGAGCATAAAATTCCCGGTCACCGTCTTGTACTAACGGTACAATTTATGTCGTATTTAAAGGTCCTACCTTGATACCGGTGAAATAGTCCTACTGGACTGGAGCCATAATTTTATAAAATAAAATAAAATATTATACGACATTATTACTCAAATTGACTAAGTCCCACAGTAAGCTCAATAAAGCTTGTGTTGAGGGTACTTAGACAACGATATATATAATATATAAATATTTATAAATACTTAAATACATAGAAAACACCCATGACTCAGGAACAAATATCCATGCTCATCACACGAATAAATGCCCTTACCAGGATTTGAACCCGGGACCATCAGCTTCGTAGGCAGGGTCATTACCCACTAGGCCGTAAACCGGTCCTCAAAAAATAAAAAATAAATTATTAATTTAAAAGAATAAATGAATTATTAAAATAAGAATACGCCTGTTATGTAATTTTTACCATGTAGCTTGTCTACGAAATGCGACGCCAAGAGTGACCGTAGCAACTAAACCCTGTAGGCATGTAGAGGAAAGTGCTACACGTGCGCTTGCACTACCTTGTGTCAGATACTTATGGCCGATTCAAACTTACAAATCGATGTAAATTTCATCTTATTTTGCACATCATTTTGCATGCGTCTTGGTTGAACTTACATATATTATCGGTGCAAGTATGATACGCTTGGAGCAATCAATATCAAGCCTTTGAAGTTTTCAACTTCTTGAAACGGTGTTATGAATATAAAAGTTTGATATTTGCTAGATATAGATAATATATAATACTGTGTATGCATCGCGCTTGCACAAATAATTTAGTACGAGCTAGATGCACTTTAGTTACCGGCACTCTCTCTCCCACACATATACTTACCTATGAATGGATGTCTCCGTCGTGCAAATGCAAGACTAGCTTAAGACATTGATAGTACTTATAATATACTTAGGTGTAGGTACATGTGTACCGGCTATATATTATACATTTTACTGCAGCGAATGGACCGCGAGGGGTCGCAAAGGCGTCTTGATGTGATTTCCGGCCACTTTTAACGACGCTTCCTGCACGATATAAATCTGAGTTAAAACTGGAGTTCCAGGCCCGCGGCTGCCGGATGCCACGTCCATTCCTCCATCTGCCCTCTGTATGGATTTCACTCTAAAGTATGCTGTGTAAAACACTACAATCGCTGAAACAAAAACAGCAAAAATACCCTCTTTCGAACGTGTTATTTTAGTGTGTTTATTTACTGAGCCACGGCCAAGGTAATGTTTGTTTTTCTATACTCAATTATTGCTTGAATGAGTACCAAGAAAAAAGAGAACAAATGGACGCTCCACCATAAGTGCTACTCGGCGCGATCCGAACTATACGATACGTCAAATAATAGGTCTAGATACGATATGGATCGGGTATTTTAGTATCAAAAGTGACGTTTTTGTTTGAAAAAACGTCACTTTTGACATTGTCTTACCCGATCTATATCGTATCTAGACCTAATATGTGGCATACGTATGTTAAAGTTTGAATCGGGCCGACTGTCGCAAAAGCAGTTTGCACGTGTTAATAAGTAAGTACATACCAAGTACATACTTAGATTAAGTAGGTACCTACTGTCACTCTAGGTAAAACATGAAATAAGTTTTTTCAAGATCATTGAAAATAGGCATTGAACGTGTAGTTGATATGTACATGTTCAATGTATATGCATTTTTAACTTACGTATACATATAGTAAAAATATAACATAATACATCCTCTAACCGCTCCGAATTTTACTCGCCAAGACAATTGTAATTTTGATTTGGAAAATAATATCAGCGTGTAATGACTTCCTGCTACACCTTTGTCACAAGCTGGTAAAAAAAGAATTGTTAACGTAACATAAAAATTGTAGAAAAATATATCTTCTTTCACTTAAAACCGATTTAATTATACTCTTTTCTATTTAAACCTCGTTTTACTAGTGTCGGTTAAAAACTACTTAGTTATTAGAACAGATAATAATTTTTGAGCGATACAAATAGTCCTCCTCGCCGTATCCGACGACGGATTCCTCTAACTGTTCTTAATTGGAAACATACGAAATTGTCACTATCACGTAGGCATTTTAAGAAAATTAGTTTAATTATAATCAGGTGTATTTTATAACTAATCTTTGGAAGGGATTTGAACACACGGCTACTGGATCGCTAGCCCAGTGCTCTGCCATCTGAGCTACCAAAACCTTACCCAATACAGCGAATATATCCACCGTATATGAGCTTTAGGTAGGTCCTGGCGATATTTACCGTAAAATACTTACACTTCTTAAGCGGCTATCGGAGTTCCAAGTCATATTGGAAATGTCCCTGTAATCATGCGCTATCCCATACTAAATTAATTTTGTATCAAGCAGAAATATCTGCGAGCGATACTATTAAGCTTAGAAACAAATGAAAGCGTTTAAGACGTGTAACACTCATACGGTAGATGTCGCTAGGATTCAAGTCCCACCCAGGACAATGAATTTTTCCTCTTCTTATAATTATTTATAAACCTATTTATAACTACTTTTAACTGTAAGTTTTTCAGCAGTACGTATATATTATTTGGAATTAGGCGTTTGGTTAAAACTACTCGTAGTTTTAGTTGGAGAATAACAGTTAACTCTATTAATTCCGGAATTTCATTAAACTAATTTTAACTACAGAGAAATAATAATCACAGCTTTACTACTAAGGTATTTAATTTAGTAAAACTGTACGGCTACATTTGACATATTTAAAACGCTAGCGACTACGTGAACTCGATCGCAGTGCCTCGGAAACGCACGAATATTCCAGTGCGAGCGAGATGTACTGCCATCGAGTTCATGCAATCACTAGCGTAAACGTCAAATGTCAACACTTGGTAGCCGTACTAATATTGAATTCAACACAAAACACAAGTAATGAAACCGGATCACTTTATATACAATCCTCGTAAAGTCAACCGTTTTCATCGCTCTTTTCTTTTATTTATTTAAATAAGGGATTATAAAAAAACACGGTTGCTTGACCAAATTATCAAAATAAAAACGGCAAAAGAGAATTCTATTTCTATATTATTACATATCATATTAAGCAATGCAATGTAAGGGTCGGAAATAAACTGTCCTGTAGCAAAACGCTTGCACATAAATTTTGTGTTAACCACGCAAAAAATACCGCTTAATCCCCAACCGACCTGCAGTGACGCCAGCTGAAACTGTTGAGTGCATGATATTAGAGCAAACTCTTTAAATGCCGAATATGTTCCTAACAGTAAAACTGATCTCAAAAATATTAAAATCACTCCATGGAAGAGGCAGTCTAATAATAAAATTGATGCGCGGAAAGTCTGCTTCTCTAGTTAAATCTATTAAATATAGCGTGGCTTGTTGTGGAAGCATTTTTTACCATCTTGTCTGAGATTATGGAGTTGGTCGCAGTAATTTAAAGCTCCCCAGGTGCAACGTCGGCATGTGGCTTATTTAAGTACATCGGGATTTTAATTAAAAACGTCTGTCATAATGAACATAAACCCAATAGCAACCTACTAGATAGACCTCTCAGTTGCATGTCTGTTGTGTACAGCTTTTTACAACCATAGAAACTGTTTCTGTATAAACAATTTAAATTTATTAACAAAGTAGCAAAACAATTTGTTATTTCATCAGGGTTTCCGAGCAAGAATTTGTATAATTCCAGAGAAACTGTTCATAATTAAACGCGTTCACCTCGGAGCTGCGCGGCGAAAGATCGAGTTCCATCAAATATGTAACAGGGTCTACCATCAAATCCTTTTTACGTCCACCGCGGACAGTTTTACGCAGGTCCGGTCTAAACGGCCTGAGGCTTAACGGCCTTATAAATTAGTGAAACTCTATTAGCGAGATGTTCGGTAAAACGAATTTGCGTTATCGCCTCTGCCGGCGTGACGCGAGGCGCATACTAACGACGTCACCGCAGGATCGCCCGAACTTGCTGTTTCAGTAATTACTTCTTTAAACGAACCCGCCGTTCCACGCCCCCTCACCCCGCGCCAGGGAGAATACAATCACTTTTGTCCAAGAACTCCTTCTAATAATCAACTTAGTCATTAATTTTATTCTGCTGAGTATTTTGGACAATTAAGCACGGAAGCATCTAGTCAGCTCGTACTTTAAATGTTTTGTCGGTTCAGTATTATTTATTTAGTGAAATTTGTTTATTGGACTGTTTTTTTGAGTATGCATTAAAAGTGTGCTCTCATATAACGTGTTCGCAGAAATCTAGAACTGGGGGGGCATTATTTTGACTAATGTTGTATGTGTTCCCGCGTATAATTCTGTTGAAAATAAAGTTTTATTTTTAAATACTTATGCATTATTTTGTTGTTCGCCTGAAACAGTATTACTGAAGGTGTGACGTCAGTGAGTGGTGTTACTTCAGTCATCATTTTACGGGTCAATTTGATATATTTTATATATTATTTATTTATTCATGAACAATATAATAATTCTATTTCAATATAACTACGTACTAAAATTCCTAAAAACGAAGTCTTAAATCTAGTAATTAATACATGGAAATCGTACCAAAAAAGAGGTGTTGCCTTACATCAAATGAGATAGTTCTGTTTTTAGGGTTCCGTAGTCAACTAGGAACCCTTATAGTTTCGCCATGTCCGTGTGTCTGTCTGTCTGTCCAAGGCTTTGCTCCGTGGTCGTTAGTGCTAGAAAGCTGAAATTCGGCATGGATATATAAATCAATAAAGCCGACAAAGTCGTCCAATAAAATATACCATTTTTTTTGAGGGTACCTCCCCTACACGTAAAGTGGGGGTGATTTTTTTTTTTGCTTCAACCCTACAGTGTGGGGTGTCGTTGGAAAGGTCTTTCAAAACTAATAGGGGTCTTCAACAAACATTTTTTGATAAAGTGAATATATTCGGAGATAATCGCTCCGAAAGAGAAAAAAAATGTGTCCCCCCCCCTCTAACTTTTGAACCATAGGTCCAAAAATATGAAAAAAATCGTGGAAGTAGAGTTTAAGAAAGACATTAAATGAAAACTATAGCGGACATGATCAGTTTAGCTGTTTTTGAGTTATCGCAAAAAGTTTCTCCCATAGTAAAAAGACTTACTTTAATTAGGTACTGATTATGCAAATTTGCCTATTTGTTTAACTCGCGTGAAAGGTACCGTTTCATTCCTTGGTTAACAATTTACTATACTTTAAGCTCCAGTTTAGCTTATTGTGACGGAAGAGTAACTACGGAACCCTACACTGAGCGTGGCCCGACATGCTCTTGGCCGGTTTTTTTTTAAATATATTACGTCGGTGGCAAACAAGCATACGGCCCGCCTGATGGTAAGCAGTCTCCGTAGCATATGTACGCCTGCAACTCCAGAGGAGTTACATGCGCGTTGCCGACCCTAACCCCCCCCCCCCCCCTCGTTAAGCTCTGGCAACCTTACTCACCGGCAGGAACACAACACTATGAGTAGGGTCTAGTGTTATTTGGCTGCTGTTTTCTGTAAGGTGGAGGTATTTCCCCAGCTGGGCTCTGCTCTAGATCTGGAATGACATCCACTGGCTGTGCCCTACCACATAAAGCAAGATGACATTCACAATGCCCATACCTCTCTTTTGGACGTAGTTTAAGGACGTACCCGGGTCCAACTTGTTATAACTCGCATCTCTTATATATATTTGATGGACCACGCTTGTCCTCTGAATCCACAGCACTTCTTTTGCACCCAGCGTATGCAGCATTTCTTCGTCAACCTGATCAGGCAGGTCGAAATCGTCATCTGATGGTGGATTATCAATGAATGGTTTTTCAATGTCCGCACACATCTCCGGTCTGGTATATTCTCGCAGGATTGACCATTGCTGTAGTTGCAGGAAAGCAGGACTCAAATGCTCAGCTGTTTGCAACTACAGCAATGGTCAATCCTGCGAGAATATACCAGACCGGAGATGTGTGCGGACATTGAAAAACCATTCATTGATAATCCACCATCAGATGACGATTTCGACCTGCCTGATCAGGTTGACGAAGAAATGCTGCATACGCTGGGTGCAAAAGAAGTGCTGTGGATTCAGAGGACAAGCGTGGTCCATCAAATATATATAAGAGATGCGAGTTATAACAAGTTGGACCCGGGTACGTCCTTAAACTACGTCCAAAAGAGAGGTATGGGCATTGTGAACTGCTGGTACAACCTTTTTTGCAGTTACAGTTAGTTCAAAATTTGCAAACCTTTGAGAAGCCGTAGAAACTATTTGGCTCACTAAGACTATTAAGATTATATTGTCAATTAATTGCAAATTTCATCTTCTTGAAAGTGTGCATAGTGACTTTTGCCGTAACTCCGGTTCTCGGTTGATTTTTTTTATAAAAACTGAAAAAGTCTTAAAATTGAATGGATTTTCATGTACTTTACAATGAACCCAAGGGCTTTCGAGGTCGAAAACTTGGATTTATTATTACCATTTCATCACTACCAACATATTAAAAAAACAGAACTACCTCATTTGATGTTAGGTAAAATTTACCAATTCCATGGACTACATTATATAATCTAACATGCAGATATCAGACGTATTTATCTAAATTAATTACCAACCATCATTACGAAGACAAATTACTGAAGTAGGACACAAACTCCTCTATAGAATAAAAGCACTCTTTCAAGATTAATGTTTTTTTCAATTTGTTTTTAAAGATGTCAAGGCTAGTGATGTTCCTCCACTCACTGGGAAACTTGTTGTAGAGCTGTACACTCTGAAATTCTGCACAATGAGTGACTATTTTAAGTTTAGGCTGCAGTTTACAGTGTAGGTATTTCCTTCGTGTACTTACGCGTGTCTCCCTCTCCTCATTGGTCTCTTACTCATTGAGACTCTTAATTTTGACCAGGTCAGTGAGGAGCTGGAGGAGGTAAAGACACGGGACAGTTAGTATTTTTAAGTTTATGGAGTAATACTTGCAGGACTCAGTTTGTGGAATGCGCACAATGTGGAAGGCTAATCGCCTTTGTGTTCAGAGCCTCGAGTGAACTAGCGCTTACAATCATCTGCAAAAACTATTAGGTTGATATCCGAAATTTCTTTGCTGATGAAATATATCAGGTCGTTCGTGTAAAATACAAAAAAGACTTGGCCTAGGATAGAACCTTGTGGTACTCCTTGCATTAGTTTGACAGATTTGGATTTGATAACATTATCATAGTTTCCTTCTACATCTGTAATTAGGGGGCGTCCATAAATTACGTGAGGCGTTCAAGGGGGGGAGGGGGTTAAGCTTAATCTTACCAAATCTCACTCGGGGGGAGGGGCGTTTTTAGCAAATATCACGTAATTTTTTTCTTAGTGGAAAAAAGTGTAAATTTGCGTGGAAGTAAAGTTGAATCGGAATAAAAATTTTTTTTAGAAAAAAATAGCAAATTTCACAAAATAGTGTTTGCCGTATCTGCCGGGACCCCGCAGAGCAGCACAGTAGCCCTTCGATTGTTTAACAGTTATCGACCAGCCGTATCGACACGTGTGACAAACGACGCAGCGTAAAGAGCCGAGTAATAGCGATGCTCGTACAAGTTTTGACCTGCTTCGTTTACCCGAGTAAATATTTCACTTAATAACCATTCTAGAGACGTTTTTAATGATTCAGAATAAACTTCCGATAATATTATAATGCTTACGTTAAAAGACACGTCTACAAGACAAAAATATGCTGTCAAGAAGAAATGGTAAAATTATGTAATACAGCAAAACAAAAGTTCCCGATGAAGAGGATTTGGTTAAACTTGTTCAACATGAGGTTAATCAGCTTCTTAGAGAAGCAGAGGAAAGAAAGGCCCGAAATACTCTGGCGTTCCTCTTTAAAGTAGGTTTAATATCTTCATAAATTTATATTATAAATTTGATTCTATGTGCAAAACATTTCAAGATCGCGGTGCAGAAAAATAAACTCAAGCACTTTCAATAGATGTGTAAGTTTTTTATAAATTTCATCTCCAGAAATTGTTACAAAAAAAAAAGAAATGTAGGCCTGAAAGTGAAATTTTTAATTTAGATATGCTAAAAATACAGATTAAACGTATTAATGCACCTTTATTTATTATTATTATCAATTCATTATTTTTTTTATAATTATTATTATTTATTAGTATTTTATTATTATAATTATTTAATTTTATCGCATCGATTTTCAACTACCGCAATACTCTGAAATCTCAATTACTAGTCTTGAATAAAAGTAATATGTAAGTAGTAATATGAATTAAAGTTTTGCTTATTTTTTTATAATCCATCGCGATTACAGCCTGTACACAAATTTAAAAAATCTCACGTGAGATTAGGAGGGGGGGGGGGGGTAAAAAAATTCTCAAAAAAGCCTCACGTAATTTATGGACGCCCCCTTACCACAAACTGGGTTCTATTGTGAAAAAAGGATTTTATAAGCTTTAAGGCCTGGCCTCTTATGCCGTAGAACTCCAGTTTCGCCATGAGAATGTTATGGTCGACCATGTCAAAGGCGGAGCTTAATTCCAAAAATATTGCAGCCACTTTAAGCTTTTCGTTAAGTTTCTTTACGATTACATTTATTAAGATATCAATTGCTTGAATAGTGCCTTTGGATTTTTGGTATGCGTATTGCGTATCGCTTAGGCATTTGCATTTGAGTATAGGTGAGCCATCAGCCTGTTCAAGATATTTTTTCCAAGAATATTGGACAAGGTTGGCATCACCGATATTGGACAATAATTTATTCGATCTATTTTTTGCCCCTTTTTGTGAATTGGAATTAATCTGTCAATTTTAAATTGGTCAAGAAATACCCCTTGGGAAAGGCATTAATTGTATAAATATGCTAGTAGCCCCTCGAGAACATCCAGATTTTCTTTTATTATGTCGTCCTGACCCACAGATTTCTTAGATTTCATATTTTTTACGATTTTAATTATTTGTATTGTATTGTATTTATTTATTGCATTTCACATGTACATTACAGGTATTCCACGTACTTTAAAGTATAGGTAGGTACACAAATGACACATGAAACCCTGATGGGCGCAGCGATGAAGGTAGGTAGGTAGGTAGGATCGTTTAGAGCTTTATACTTTATTCACACAGAGACCGTAGTACACAAACAAATAAGAGTTAATAAACTGGATCAGCTTTAATTACATACAACTAGTTAAAAGTCTAGACCTACGTATACATAGATTTAATACGGTGTTTACTCATTGTCATTTAAATAGTCCTGTAAACTGTAATAACACTTTTTTTATTAAATATTGTTTTAGAGTTTCTTTTTAATATTTTTTTCCGATTCGATATCTTTCTTGGGCATTTGTGTCATTGAAAGTTATGTCGTTATTTTTTATATATCTCATAAATAATTTCGTCAGCTGCAACAAAATATGATAGTTATATTATATGTATTTCACAAGGTACAGTCATTAAATATAGACACTGACAAAAATATGATTACACTACTTTGATGTATGGGAAATGAGGTCATGTACTTATATCATATTTTTGTCACATTATCCGTATCTATATTTAATACATTGACTGTACACAAATGAATTAACAGTTTTGAATGATTCACGGTTAGTTTCACTACATTTCAATCGACCGGCATATAAACCGTGTCAAAAATATCACATATATTTCACATTTATATCGAATAAATATATGTGAAATATATCGAATATATATATATATATATATATATATATATGTGTGAAATATCGGGAGCTCAATAAGAATAATACAAAAGATAATCACGGTTTATATCCCGGTCGATGAAAATGAATTAAACGGTAGGTCTAAGAAAGTATTGCATTTTTCGCAAGAAATCACGAAATCTTTTCGATCAACCATCTTAAGGAAAAACATTAAGAAAAGAAACTGAACTGAAAATATGAATGGTTATAGATAGGCCATTTTGTACGGTAATTAAATATCGGTAGCACCACTACTTAATGTTGAATATCATAATTTTATTGTATCTGGGATAGAGAAACAGATTTTCAGAAAACTTTTACGCATTCCTGGCGTCTCTTTGTTTCTTGCAACTATTGCAACTATTTCCGCGCCAACTTTAATCGAGAACCCTACGTTACCTAAATATCTTTAGACAATTTATTAATTGTATATACAGCTGCCGTAGCACGGTCGCATCATTATCACGTCTTGTCACTATGCCTGTCACGTTTTAACAAGTATGTAAGTTCGAAAGTGATAGGCATAGAGACAAATGATAAAAAAAATACGACCGTGCTACAGCGGTGTCTATCATAATGAAACAATGAACTGTGATCAACTCTGGCCTACGTGGGAATCGAACCCATATATTAAGTATACAGATGTCGTTAGTTTTTTTCCCTCTGGCTTTTACTCCCTGCCAATTTGCACAGGGTGGATTCGCCAATGTCGGTGTTGACTTTGACACGAGAGGAGAATGTTCGGTATAATATTTTGAACTTTGACTTGTCACGATTGCAATATTGACATTCGTAGAGAATGACAGATGGTCAGCTGGCGGAATTGGTGGACCGGTTATCCAAAGATGTGGGTTCGAAATGTTAGAATCCCATGTTGGCCAGAGTTGATCACAGTTCATTGAGTCATTGTGTTAGGCATTTGTAATATACAACTTATAGATTGTAATGTAGTACGTCCCAAAATAAAAAATTAAAAATCAATATGGTTATTAAAATGTATGTCCTCAATATTGAGGAGCACAGGTCACTCTTTTAGCAAACCATATACCCGTGGCATTTGGTTTTTTCCTTTGAAACTTTTAGCCAAGAACTCGTATCACCTCAATATCTTTAAGCAACATTGAGAAGTACAGGTCACTCTTTCAGCGAACTATATTTCCGTAGGCAGCAGTCTGCGTCGTAAAGCCAGGAGACGCGGGGTCGTAAACTTAAACAGGGCTTACTGCATTTGTGGCGGGGTGCCATACGGGTGACCGGTGACCGCCGAGCCGATGGATTACGATGGCTTGGTACAAGGCGTGTAAAACAGGCCATTAAACACTGAAAAGTTGCAAATTGCTGGTGTGATTATCCTTCACACGAGTTATTGACCCATTAAATCGCAGGTGATTTCGTCTGTTATACAAAGCGTGTTTACAAACATTCAAGTTTCCTCGCTTGTGTCATTTATGTATTCTGACTCACAATTCCATGGGGAAATTGGTAAATTATCTATCAAACCTATACAAATCTTTGGCAGCTGACGTTAAATTTAATAATATAATCTACACTATAGTGCAATAAAAAAAGTTTTTACCTATTACTCTTTAGTAGCTATAGTTTAATCGTAAAATAAGAGCAAACTTTATAACGTAATAAAGTCAAAGTTTTAAAAATATACAATAGCTACTTAAAAGGCTTGAAACCTAGTGTGTAGCAATTATAGAATTAAAAGCAGCATTTTTAAGATCGCGGTGTTTGTATCGCGGTAAGAAGCCCGTGTCGTCGCCTTGTAGCATTTAGGTGGTTATCATACCTAACGCTGTGTCCGCACGGTTTCCACACCGAAGGGCCTTGCAGAAGTCACCAGCGTGATAACCGCTTTAGATTTGCTCTGATTTCTATATTTTATTATGCTTTAATATATGTATTACACTGTATGTAGTGTCATATTGACACCAAGTAAAAAACCAACATTTTATATATAAATAACCATCATCACACAATATAAATAACCTAATATTTGCATATTCCTACAAACAAAAATGTACAGTTTTTTCTCACAACCCATACAAAAGAAGCTCTATGTCTACAACTCCCAAATACTGTTAAACTAAATACGATAACGGATAATGGAGTCTATT
This sequence comes from Cydia pomonella, assembly GCF_033807575.1. NCBI lineage: Eukaryota > Metazoa > Arthropoda > Insecta > Lepidoptera > Tortricidae > Cydia > Cydia pomonella. Next base: position 12,240,975 of record NC_084707.1, read on the forward strand.
TAATTAAGGCGCGCTGGGGTAACAGAATAGTTATTTAATGAGGTGAGAGTGTTGCATACGAACAAACGTGAAACTAAACACATTGTAAATTGGGGGATAGGAACAAACAATAGACTTTCCAATTCCATCGGTAATACCCTGGTAATACTGTACCAAAAATACCTTTTAAAAATACTTTATCAACAGTAAAAGACTGGGAGAAGCAGTGGCGGCAGGATTAAATCAAATTTTTTTTAATTCGTGATCGTGATAACGTGGATAAATAAATTCTAAATTTGTGGTTAGATAAAATCGGAACTTCTAGCCCCGATCTCCTCTATACCAACAGTGACACATTTTTATCGTAGCACAAGACTTCGCACTTCAACTCGAGATTGCCCCACGGAGCGACGTAACACACTCAATTGAGCCGTGAGTTAAACAAAAAATGCAATAAACTTGCCCCAACGCACCTACACTCATCCAATATTTCGATATTAAATGAAGCGTATTTTCGCTACAAGAAATTGACGCGCGAACCCTTAAATGAAACAGCTGGACATTAACGAAGCTTTGATTTAATGATAAGAGTGTATTAGAAAGCGTGCATTGGTGTTAAGTTATTTCCTGTGCTCTGAAGCGACGCCTCCCGCCGCGGCACCCTGCGGTGCTCGGTGGAGGTTATCCTTCTATTAGGGATATTGTACTTATTACAGCTATTTTGTTAGATTCAAAACATCACTTGGATAATGTTGTAGTTGCTACATAACCGGCCGTTTGAAAAGTAAACTCGGACCGTTCATCTCGCTCAAATAGAATACAAAAAACATCCAGTGTTTAGAAAACAATCGGTAAGATGACTTGGAAATTGTAACTTTCAGAAAATTGGAAACAAATGAAAAAAAAAAAACGGAAATACTCGTAAATATAGTTATGTTAGGGTTAGTGATGAATATTAACATTAACTAGATATTTTTATTTCCATAAGCGTTCACTCGGCTAAGTATCTACTTTAATTGTTGTTGTTTCAATTAAACAGCAATACTCTTTGTGGATTATTTGAGCTGCTTACCAGTGTACAGTCGTCATCAGATATATCGGAGCAGCCAAGGCGCTCACAAAGATCTGTCACGCCTCAACTGTCAAGGGGTTAGAGTGCGTGATCAGATATTTTTGAGCACCTAGTCTGTTCCGGTATATCTGATGGCGACTGTTCCAACTGAAATAGGAGCATTTATTTTCTTGCGCGTGTGTAAAAAAATCCATATTGAAGGCGGTTCACCTTTTAAAAACACTCACCGCTAAATAATAAATACGGATTCAACAGCAATGACGCCATACCTTACTGAAAATAACAGCAGCCAAAGCATTACGAATTCTACTTCTTGTTTTTGGCGAGGAAAAAGTGAATCAGGCCCAGACAGGCAGTAGTAAAGTTTCTGAGCCCATCTCCGCGTCTCGCCGTGAAGGGAAAATATAAATATTTTGTTTTTAAGGAAAGTGCGGGCACATCATCATTACGAGGCGTAATTTTTTTGTATGTGCCATTCACGTGCCTGTACTTTTATGCCTTTCTTTCATAAAGACAAAAGGGACTTTGAAGTAAAATCACGTACATTTTTTGCAACTTACTTAGGAGAGATTCAGCCCCTTGCCTTCCATGTTAATATTTTCTGGGAAAACATTGCGGGGACAACGCATGGAAATTACATTTAGATATTTGCCTGCGCGTACATCTGAGTGTGGGTAGGGATATTATATTTTACGTGCAAGGAATGTAATATAATGTTTAGGACATTCCTCGAGCGCACTCTCTCACACGCGAAGCGTTAGGTTACGATAATATAGGTGCTCCCGTCGATTGATATGTAAATGAAAGGCTCCGTTTCAATGTTTCTCTCCCAGCCCAAATCTAATTTTCTTATTTCTTTCCATAAATGAATATAGGCAATATCGTTGCGGTCGTTATGTGCGAATCCGTTCATAAACATTGCTTTCACGGTAATGTAAAGTTTTGATTTTACTCGTAAACCGCAAAGATAAGTAACTAAGCGCAACGCAAAGTAGTAAACTTATTAAGGAATTTCTGTACAAACGTTTCCATTGTTCTCGACAAACCAAATTCTATTCCTACGAGTATGTGTGGCGGCGTGGCTAGGTCTATATACATAAGATTAAATCGTCTTAATAAGAATGTCGTCGAAAAAATGTGTAGGCATACGTGGGTAGAAAGTAATAAATAACCATCTTAAGCGCCAACGAGTCGGGTAGCGCAGACTCTGGGGCTATCAAACTGCAGTAACCCTAGATGATTGACGTCATTTAATAACTACATTAGCAGTTACTCCCGGTATACTCTATGTATTAGGTCATTAATGCAAAATGAATTAGATCCATTTAATGACGGTACACTGTTTGGTTAGTCGCACAAACATTAGACTTAGGTACCTACTAATAAGTTGATAGGGCTGGTACTAATGCTATGCATAAAATTACTTACATGTGCTAAGATTAGGACAATTTTGTAAAGAAAAACGGACTGTTCTATTGAAAGTACGAAGAAATAAATAAAAAATGGGCCCACAGTGTAGGGTTCCGTAGCTACCATTCTGTCAGAATGGGCTAAACGGAGGCTAAGTAGTAAGTAATTATAATGTACATGGCGACTTTATCAATCAATTAATTCATAATTTCTCCATGCAATTTCGCAGTTCACTGTACATTAAAAGGGTAAGGGAGTACCTTCACAGTGATTTGTACGTATTTTTACGAAGAAGAGAAACACTTTTTGTAATAACTCAAAAAGGGCTGGACCGATCATGTTCGCTGTAGTTTTATTTTTATTTTATTAAGTATGTATTAAGTTTTTCTTTAACGAATTTTTTTATATTTTTTGAACCCATGGTTAAAAAATTATGAGGCGGGAGGGGGAGGAGAGGATACATTATTTTTCTTTCAGAGCGATTATTTCCGAAAATATTCACTTTATTTTGAAAGACCTAAGTATAACACAATCACCGGGTTTACAATGAAAACGAATACTTGTGCCAATATTTTAACTTAATTAATTTGTTACAAACATAATAACAACCAATTTACAATAAATATTCCAAGACGTCTTCACTATAGCTTATTCGTACTCGAACTGACCGCTTGTCACTGCGTTACCCTCTTTTTATAATAATTCAAAATGGCGGGAACCAATGACAAGTAAGAGTCAATTGATACTCTTTTATAAGCTATTCATAGATAAAATTAAGAATAGTCATTATATAAGCTATTTATAAATAATGATCCTTACATAAGGTCAATACGAATAAGTGTAGCTACGGGGTAAGTATAATAGGGGTCTGCGGGTACCCGGGTGCGGGTAAATTTTGATACTGGTATGATCAGTTGTCATGAGCAAATGAACGATCTATTCAAATTTAGTACTACATGTGACGTTGTCAAGCAAATTTTGAGATTATCGTCATTTTGAAATCTGTCAATTTTTTTAATACGAGTTACGTCGATCTATAAAAATCTAAACAAATTCATCAAATCCGTTAATTGTGAATAGGTGAGTACCAAATATGCTTTTTATTTTTTAAGTTATTTCTATTATATCTCTAAAATTATGAAAAATAAGAGTTTTACATGCATTTTAAAATGTCACCTAAAAAGTGAGTGATTGGGAAAGTGTGTCTATTTCACTTGAGGCAAGTGTGACTGTATACACTTGCCCCGTGTCAGGAATCATAAACAATTATTTTTATATTATTAATGGTATAATATAAAACTTAATAAAATGTTGATAAAATCGTTAGTTTTTGTGCTTTTATTGGTTTCACTTTTATATTTTTTAATGTTCCAAAAAGATCTTTCATTGACTTACCAACCCATCGTGCATCCCTGGGCATCACAATAGTATTATGCAATTTATACAACATAACTAGTATAAGGATAACATCATGAGGAAACCAATACCAAGTTTTTTTATTAAGTACAGAAGATAATTTTTGTTTAGAGAAGTTTCTTAAAAATGCATTTTTATTAAAAAAAGGTTTTCCACTCCAGCTAGGAACACATATTTACCGCGGAGTAACCGCGGATTTTATTTTATCATAAATGATAATAACTAACTATGTATATCATATAGGTACAAATTAATCATCGTTTAGTATCATGGTTATTACGTTTTAATATTAAAAATTGCTTTCTAGCATGCACTTACCTCATTTTGCTGGTGAAATCTGACTCTGACGCTACTTTCATTTAAGACATTAAATACCATCTCTTAATCATCAAAATAACATAAGACACATTGTTTCCAGCTAAAGTTGAACCGTACCGTATTGTACCTTAGGGCAGAGTTCGAAATCCAACTTTATGATCTTGATTTATCCGTTCAAAGTTAACTTTTACAAAAGTATGTCACCCATGTTAACCTTTTCGAACAATACCCAACATTGGGTTAAAGCGAAAAAAATAATTTTAACAACCACTTTGTATAGGAGGAAGTGGAGGCCAAATTTACTGGGCCGCAGAGAGAAGCATGCAATTCAAAACTAAAATCAATTAGCCTAAACAGCAAAACAGTCCGACACAGATAATTTCATTACCATTTAGATCTCAAAAGTACGGTACATTTGGTTAAGTTTTGGAAGAGGAAAGGGTCGAGTACGAAACATCGTTTCTGAGATTATTACGCAGGATTTTTCGGCTAATCTTGCGTTGTCCTTATCGCACTAGTTTTAGGTGCCGCTTCCGTTTGCGAGACGGATATATTCACCTAAAATATTTAAATGCCGGAGTTGCCAGAGCTCAACGAGGGTGCGGAGTGTTAGGGTCGGCAACGCGCATGTAACACCTCTGGAGTTGCAGGCGCCCATAGGCTTCGGACACTGCTTACCATTAGGTGGCCCTATGCTTGTTTGCCATCGACGTAGTATAAAAAAAATTCAGCTCCCGTATCCTCTTAAGCATTATCTCGCTTAAAATTTAGTTTTTTTCGCAAGTGTGATGAAAAGCATTGTAACTCCAGGGGTAATAATATTGCAAACTCGGGTCTTTAACACCCTCATTTCCAATATTTCACTTACCCCCCCTCGTTGCACAATATACTATATAAACACGTTAAAATCTGAGACCATTAACTTCGCAAATAAGGTCGCTAACCAGTAAGCTTATTAATATCGTCAGTATAATAATTATAATATGAAGTTTTGGCACATGGTGCCCCACGGGATACCAAGAAGAGTTGAAACAAATTTTACTTTTTCGGTCATAACTCTGTTGTATTAGAAGCTAGATTAACGAAATCTGAATCATCTAGTAAAATAACCATTTACCTTACAGAACATACTTAGAACTAATTGAGAACATTTGTTTTGTGCATCAACCTAGTCTATCTCAACTCTCCTAATACCTACCGAGGTAACTTGAAATAGGTGCAAATGTAAGTTATAGTTGACGAAATATCATTTGCACCAATTGGTCATGAAATTAACTTTGTGAATACAAAAAGACAAAAGAGGTGTGACATGCTTTGCCGCACATCCCATTCATATAGTGGGAATAACTAGTTATGATACTTTGTGTTTCAGGGATTATATCGACACAACATTAGGTAAATGAAATTTTTTTACGACACAAATCGTATTTTCTTTTTTTTTTTTTTTTTCATAATTCATAATTTTTTATTGCATGAAAGTGAGTACAAAAGGTGTTAGTATTTACAAAAGTTCATCACAATCTGCCGAGATCCAGCACGCAATATAATATCTTATTGTACTAGTACCTATATCTAAGACTACGAACTAAATTAATTTAGCTATATCTAGTCATGAAATTATAAAAACATGCTACTACAAACCTTTATACGACAAATATTCTTGTAGGGAGTAAAATTGCTTGTTTATGAGCCATTCATGTAATTTTCTAAGGAAGAGTGGTTGTGGACATTCTCTTATTTCTCTCGGAATGTTGTTATACACTTTTATTGCCATGCAGTAACAATTCCTGCTGCATAATTTAGATTTTACTTTAGGCAGCACAAGTTTGGTAGGGTACCTAGTATTAAAACTACATACACTCTTTAACTGTGTGAATAGTTCAGGATATGTTTTTACAAATTTACCTACTTCTAGTATAAACATTGATGGCAAAGTAAGGAGGTTGAGTTCTTTGAACAAGGGTTTACATGTTGTAAGTGGTGGTGCATTGCTTATTGCTCTTATGCACTTTTTTTGGCTGATAAACAGCCTATCAACCTCACAAGAGTTACCCCACAATAAAAGGCCATACCGCAGAACTGACGCTACGTATCCATGGTAGGCAAGGAGAGCTGTTGGTATATCTATTAGAGTTGAAAGCATTCGTAGTGTGTAAACAAAGCTATTAATTTTTTTACATTTCTTTTCAATTTCAGGCTTCCATGAATTATGTTTATCGAGTAACATTCCTAAAAATGTATGCTGATCAGTTTCAGATATTAAATGATTGTTATACTTAACACATATTTTGTCATGTTCTTTCCTGTTACAAAATTGAATATATTTAGTTTTATCTAAGTTAACATTTAAATTATTAGATACTAACCAATTCATTACAAGATTTATTAAATTATTAATGTCATCATTATATGTAGTTACATTTATACAAGGAATAATTATAGAAATGTCATCAGCAAAGAGTATATATTGGTGATTGGAAATGTCAGGTAGATCATTAATATATAATAAAAATAATAATGGGCCTAATACACTACCCTGAGGTACACCAACTTCATTTCTTAAATAATTGGAGTGAGTAATTGTCTGTATATTTTTACTTATATTTTCTATTTGAACGCACTGTTTCCTGTCACTTAAATAACTATTAATCCATTTTAAAGCAAGACCTCTCAAACCATACATTTCGCATTTGCACAGAAGTCTCTGGTGTGAAACGAAGTCAAATGCCTTGCTCATGTCAAAAAAGACTACGCAAGTGGGTGTATTCTGATCAACATGTTCAATTACACTTTTTACCAACATGAAGGCTGCTAAGGATGTGGATTTTCCACTCTGAAACCCATACTGCTCCTTCTTTATAACTTTATATTTATTACAAAATTTTATGATTCTCGCTAGCATTACTTTTTCAAAAACCTTCGAAAACACAGGTACCAGGGTAATTGGTCGATAGTTGCTTAATTCTTCCCTATTCCCTATTCATTTACACACATCTTTTATTTGTTTTAAATAAAAGACTATGAATTGAAAAGTTGGAATACTAGGAAAAGTTCGTGTATGATGAAGTTGGTTAGAATGGAAAATGTACCATTTTTTTCTTGGGAGTCATACTTCTAGAGTCTATATAGTTTGCGAGATATGGATGCTGTCAACTAATCTTTGTGTTAATTTACCTCGGTCTCTGCTAACAATTATTAGCAAAATGTGTCGATGATCAAGAGTAAAGTTACTAGCTTGTTGTCATTTATTTTAGAACAGTCGTGCTCAAGCGCTCGGAAGAGACCGTCAGTCAACAAACACATTGTTTGAACTAAGCAAATTAAAACAAAAAGCCGTCAAAGTTCCATATGAAGGAGTTTTTAAACATTGCAGCAGGATATTGCGTTTTAGCGTCAATTCGCTGAGCCAATGAGTGGCCAATAACTGCTCAAATAGAGGCTGGTAGGATTTCATTTTGCTTCAAGTGTTTCTATGATCTTTCGCAAATCATAAACCTCGCAAAACATGGCCGAGAAATTTTGGCAAACTTCGGTATAATCAGTTAGAAATATGAGATGAACTCAGCATCCTGAACTTGAGCAAGGGCATCAAAAATGGGCTCGAAATCGATAATAGTTCAAATAGTTTAGATATGGATAAACTTAAGTTTGTTTCGATTATCATAAGATCATAACTCAGATAATAGGGAAACACAATATTTTTTTTCAATTATATTGGTCCAAATTATCTAAAACTGTTGTGGGGCTAATATAATATAAGGTAAGGATAAATTTGTAAAAATTACAGGTTCTAAATATTATATGTATCATGATCGCGGTGACCCGTGGCAGCCCTAAGAGCGAGTCGCAGTCATGGCGAATATTATCACTTAAAAGGACATTAAAAGGCAGTTCAATTTTATAGCATGTTCATCCTCCCAGAGCACGCAATAATGTTGATGAGCTTGCTCCGACGCACTCCGCAGTTTACTATGAATATCATATTAGGTACATATTTGATAGCTCGGGAAGTTTAGACAGTGATCGTCTTTGCACTATAATGCATGAGGCAATTTACCCCAGGAGCTCGAGTGATACTTAAGCGCTGGCGTATATTACATCAGGGAGAAGATTTGCGAAATAAAGTCAATACTGTGAATTTTTCATTTTGGCTACTTGTCCTAATTTCAAAACTATCCCACATACACATTTAGTAACGTTATTCTGTGCTTTAATTTTTAGAATTTGTAAGTTTAATTTCAATACCTGTTTTTGGTACATTAACTCAGGACAGATTTTATTTCAGCAATAATCGGTCACTTATTATTATCCACAGGCAAGACCAGGAACTGACAAAATAAAGCTTAATCAAGACCATTTCGATGACGGCTCTAAAAAACTACGAGTTATTATTAGTTACCTGCCTATTCTATTTAATCAAATTAAAATAAAACTTGCATAATAAAGTTATATTTATGAAGCCGCTCGTCGTATATATTCAAATTCATAAAACAATAATTTAGAAATCATTAATATAATTGGTTCGATTTTATTATGTAGTAGTTTTTATCGTCCGAATTATTCTTTATTGTATTGCAGTCATGCTCATTATACATTAGATAATATTTGGAGGATACTTATAATATAGAGTTCCCTATTCTGTACAAAATCTTCCTTTAAATTAAGAAAACATATGGTATATTCGTAACTCAACACAAAACTACATTTTTATTGCCCCAAATTAGGATTTCGTATTTATTCCGCCCAGAATGAGTTCTTTAAACTTAGAAAATTTTATCAGAATCGGACGAAAAAGAAAAATACAACACAAAAAAATCGGCACAGTATTGATTACAGATTTTTTAATTGTAAATGCCTTTTAAGTCAGAAGTAAGCCTTTAAAAATATTTATTAAAGTCACTTTGTGTAAGTACAAAAATTTGACGACCCCCGTTAATAAGTAGAGTATCTAATCTCAAAGGTGAGATTATTATTCTGTCCAAGTAGCTCGCGAGGTGACGTTTGCAGGAGAATATTTTAGTGTTTGAGGAAGTTGGGGAGTTTGTAATTAGTTTGGTGTAGCACCTAGCAGATGGCTCTACAGTCTTTGCAGTATCATCACGCGCCATAACTTTTTCATTTGACGCGTACGCGCCCAACTTTCGTATTTCTTTTTATTAACATTGGCATTGTAACGAAAATAAGAGTGGGCGGAGGTGACGAAATAATTTGGTGCGCATACCATATCAAGTTACACAATTTTGTTCATCAAGACTTCGTTTGGTTTGTTACTTTTCCGAGCAACTTTATGTGACTACAATATTGTTATCATTAGTTGATTATTTTTCACCATATTAGCTCATATGAGTTTTCTTTATTTCTTTAAAAACTGATGAGAAAGCTGCATTTTATCTACAAGAGTAACAAAGTAATTTAACGCAAACTTCAATTTTGGCATGTGTCGCTTGCTTAATAATAGCACTAGAGGTTATAAGAACTTCACCCCTTGTAATACATACTAATAACTATTTTTAAGTAGTAGTGTTTAATAGTGTTAACATCTATAAAAGCTTATTCCGAAATCAGACTGGTGTTTTTGAAATCTAAAATAGCCAAATGAAAACACAATTTCATTTCACCAAGTAATCTTCTACTGTTCCAGCGATTTCACATAAATAAATGGTTTCAACTGTAATTCGATTGCTTTCTTCGGAGCTAACTCTCCGTATTTTAGACAAGAAACTGTGTAATAAACAGAATAAAATTCTGTTTGCCGTTCTGATAACAAAATAAACGTACAAAAAAACAAATGTACTTTGAAGTGGAATCACGTACCTTGGCGAACTTACTTAGGAGAGGAGCCAGCCTTTGTATCTTTTTGTATATTAATAATTTCCCCGGGCCACACACGGGCCCGTATTATGTATAACTTACGTTATTTTTTCATACAAAGCTGTCAAGATTGTGAGGAGATTTTATTTTATACGTGCTAAGAATGTAATGAGTAATATCATAACAAGAACAGTTATGATTCGCCTTCTGTGTTGCGATATGCCCACGGAATCTTGAGTGATATGCAAAATACAGCTGATGGTTTTCTACACGGGAAGATGATCTTTGAAGGTTCTTTCTGTATTGCATAATAAATAATTATGCATTCGCTACTGATATTAGTCAATATTTTGATAATAATTTGGTGTATGTAGATAATTAATTGTAAACGCTAATATACAATTATTTATTCTACATAGTAATACTCGTATACTTATAAAATATATTATGAGATCGTACATCGATATATTATCTAGTCATGGCTTGTAGGATGAAAATTCCTTGAAATGTAGATTATGCTAAGTGGACATTACCATACTAAACCGATCAAGCTAGAATTTAGAATGCAGAGATAGGATACGATGAAATAGCTGAACGTATTTAGGTTGCACAAACTTTTCAGGTTTTGTTTAGAGATAGACGTCGTCAAACTAAATGAGGTCTATCAAATTTCAACTTACGCTGTGTTGTTATTTTTTAGGGTTTCGTAGTCACCGAGAAACCCTTACAGTTTCGCCTTGTCCGTCTATCCGTCCGTCCGCGGCTTTGCTCCGTGATAGTTTGTCCTAGAAAGCTGCAATTTGGCATGGATACATAAATCACGCATGGCGACAGAAAGGTAAAATAAAAACTAAAAAAATAAATTGGGGTATCATCCATACAAAATTATTTATATTTTTTTGCTTTTGAGTGTAGGGTATCGTTGAAAAGTAAATATTTTCGGAAATAGTCGCTCCGAAAGAAAAAAAATGTGTCCCCCTCCCATCTAACTTTTGGACCATGGGTCCAAAACATATGAAAAAAAAAATCGTTAAACAAAAACTTTGTAAATACTTTCGAAAAAAACTATAGCGAGCATGATCGGTCCAGCCGTTTTTGAATTATTACAGAAAATCTTCTCTTTTTAGTAAAAAGGCGTACAAAGCGCTGCGAGGGTAATCCTTTATGCTTATAATGTACCTACATGATATTTGCTTATTAATAGCCCCCGTTTGGCCTGTTCTGACAGAATGGTAACTACACTGAGCAAGGACCGACATGCCCTTGGTCGATTTATTACACATTAATTGTGATGCAAACGGCAAAATGTAGTTGTATCCTTCCTAAACAGACTCATTAATTAAAATCAAGCACAAGACTGAACACAACAATTTCGTCTGCCGTTATCTTGAAAAAACTAACCACATTCATATAAACCCTTACATGCCATTAGCATTCAACAAACGTTCGTAAGTAGGTCCTGAAATAGTTATAGTTAGCAGTAAATAATTGGTCGCGTGCAGGGCGTCGTGGCGCCGCCGTCGGTGCAAGTCGCACTGCGACACTGGACTTATTTCTTAATTTAACACTACAAGTCTCTGTATGTAGACTACATTCATGTAACATTTTTAGCACAATTGACTAGCTATAGCTAGTTAGTCGAGAACGTTATTTTCCGATCTTATTCACTGTTGACATGTCTAATACATAATTTCAAATAAATTAATGGACTAAATTAAGATTTTTTAGCAATATCAGTAAAAGCTCTGTAACTAAACGGGCGACATGTTCAATATGACGTAACACATTTAATGTTGATGGAATGACAGAGTGTGCAAGTCTTTTTTAAAAAGCTTATCGGCGAAGCAATTTCTGCTGTTGACCGATCAAATAGTAGGTACAAGGAGCAAACTGAACGTTCATAGAATAGATAAGTCAGGGTAGATAGGGGGTAGGGGGTTTAGGATCATCCTGAAAAGCACAGGGCTCTCAAAGCCCTTTTTGTATGGCGATTTTGGATCCTCAGAGGTTTTGTATGAAATTCATGAGGTACCCAACGAGAATAACGTTGTTTTACGAATATATATGTGTATTGTTTATTCAATATTTTTTTCTGGAGTCATAGGTACCTACCTATATTGAGGGATGTCAAAATCTACTGATATGCCACTTTTCTAGCAGCTTTTTTATTAACCACACAAGTGCAATGTAAACTTTTGCGATGACGATCACAAAAGCGATTAAATATTATATTCAAAGTGTAATATCGAATCAAATGATGATTTGAAAAATTATCCGGTCAAAACAATAAAGAGTTAATATTTTATAAACTGTATGCCTCTTTTTGCAATACCTATTATGTTTTCTAAGTGGCCTTTTCTAAAGAACTTTTTAAATTGTATGTCAATTTTTAAACTAAGTAAACAATCAAACCTAAAATCTAAAACGAAATAAATACAAATTAATCTTAAATATGAATTAACTAGCCTCAGACCCACCTTTGTTAATTACTTAACGCTGGAAAATATTTCAGAAATACGGTTACTTAGGAGCTTCGGCAGGGGGAAAATATATTAAAGTTTTAATTTCGTATAAATAAAAGACACTCTATTTAGTAATAGCTTTAATTGGTTTATTACTTTATTAGTTACCCCATTTAAAATTAAAGTAGTTGTTGATTTAGTTAAAATATATATGAATAAAGAACAATGCTCAATAATATTGAACGTAGCACAGCAGATGTTAATAACTACATCACAAGTTCGGCTAAAAATTATTGTATGGGTTAATTTAAACACATATTTTATAACAAAATATACAGCAGAGTTTATTAGCACAAGAAACAAGAATCAAAAGTAAACAACAATGTCAAACACATTGTCATGTCATACACCGTCGGCCAGGATTACAGTAAGAAGGTTTAAACTACTTGACATAAACTAAACCTCTAACACGCCCTCTTAATCTTGGACGACTTCCATCAAGTCCTGAACAAAAGACTTATGCTTACAATATGGCAATGCCTTCGTAAGTAAATCAGCAGTCATCTGCTCAGTAGGCATGTAAGACAATTCAATAATGCAATTATCAATAGTCTCGCGAATATAGTGATACCTAATGTCCACATGCTTAGATCGTTTGTGGAATACTGGATTAGTGGCCAGCTTAGCAGCAGACTATGTCAAACACATTGTCATGTCATACACCGTCGGCCAGGATTACAGTAAGAAGGTTTAAACTACTTGACATAAACTAAACCTCTAACACGCCCTCTTAATCTTGGACGACTTCCATCAAGTCCTGAACAAAAGACTTATGCTTACAATATGGCAATGCCTTCGTAAGTAAATCAGCAGTCATCTGCTCAGTAGGCATGTAAGACAATTCAATAATGCAATTATCAATAGTCTCGCGAATATAGTGATACCTAATGTCCACATGCTTAGATCGTTTGTGGAATACTGGATTAGTGGCCAGCTTAGCAGCAGACTGGTTATCACTATACAAAGTAACAGTATTACTAAAACCTGTCAACTCCGCAAGAACCGCACGCACGTATACCGCCTCTTTAGCAGCTTCAGACAAAGCTATATACTCCGCCTCGGTAGACGACAGTGCGATACAAGATTGCTTGTAACAACCCCAGGAAATTACATTCCTACCTAGCTTAAATATATACCCTGTGTATGATTTACGGTCCGCTCCGTTAGCCCAATCAGCGTCAGTAAATCCGAAAACACGAAATTTATCATTTACATCACTCTTTCTGTACACAAGACCTAAATTCATAGTGCCTTTCAAGTACCGTAATACATGTTTGGCTGCAGCAAAATGTTCAGCTGTGAAACAGCTATTAAACTGACTGAGAAAACTGGCAGCAAATGAAATGTCCGGTCTAGTGGTCACAGACAAGTACATCAGGCAACCGATTAACTCCTGATACGGTAGATTATTATCGTGGGTAACGCTATCAGTAAACTTCAGACCTACGTCTAAGGGCGTCTTTGTGATTTTACAGTCTTTCATACCGAAACGTTCGAGCATCCTTTCGATATAGTTTTTCTGATTCAGCTTCAACTCCCTACTAGTGCGATCTACTTTAATGCCTAGCATATGTTTAACTTCACCCAAGTCTTTTATAGTGAAGTGAGATTTCAGTGACGTTTTCAGCTTATCTGCAAGCTCGTCACAGTCGTAAAAAACGAAAAAATCATCTACATAAAGTGCGATAATAATGGTTCGCTTACCCACTCGGCGACTGAAGATACAGCTCTCGTACTTGCTCTGTGTGAACTTCTCTGCGAGTAAAACTTCCTTTACCTTATCGTACCAGGCGCGGGACGCCTGCTTTAACCCATACACAGCTTTCTTGAGTCTATAGACTTTATGTTCATTGCCTTGTTTGATGAATCCTTCCGGCTGTGACATATAAATCTCTTCACTCAAATTGCCATTCAGGAAGGCAGTTTTAACGTCAAGATGATCAATTTTCAGATCTAACTCGACCGCAAGAGACAGCAACATTCTCAACGAACTGTGTCGAACAACAGGAGAGTACGTATCCATATAGTCAATTCCAAACTTCTGAGTAAACCCTTTCGCAACCAATCGTGCTCTATAACACGCTATTTTTCCATTAGCGTCGCGTTTTATTTTGAATAGCCATCGGTTCTTCACAATATTTTTGCCCGCCGGTCTATCAACAAGCTCCCAAGCCTCATGCTTATTAAATGAATCGATCTCATCTTGCATAGCTTGTCGCCACAGCTTGCTATCACTCGACTGCAAAGCCTCCTTTACAGTTGTCGGCTCACATGCATCTACCTCGAGTGCTGATGCAACAGTGCATCTCGGTAATCTTGTCCGTAAATTATATGCTGGTCCGTCACCATGCGGCTCCCGTGAAGCACCACCTGTATCAGTAGATGAACTCGGCATCTGCGCGTCCACCTCAATTGAAACTTCAGGTACTGCCGGCCTCTCCGCCTGAACCTGAACCTCTACATTTGGTTGCGATGGCATCTCCGCCTCAAGCTCAACCACAGGCTGATCTTCCGCGTGATTCTCTTCAACGGTAGCTCCGTCGTCACTTGCAGGGAAGAATATCTCCACACAGCGTTTACTGGTGGCACCTGGAAAAATAGTTTCATTAAAAACAACGTCACGACTACGAAAAACTTCATTTTTTGTCAGATCGTACAGCCTATATCCACTACACTCATAGCCAAGAAAGATACAACGCTTGCTTTTGGGTTCAAGCTTATTCCGCTTTACTTTGTCAACATGAGCATAAGCTTCGCAGCCGAAGACACGTAAGTGTTTTAAGCTCACCTTCCTCCCCGTCCAGGCCTCCTCAGGAGTCTTCCCCGAAAGCCTCTTTGAAGGAGACACGTTTATTAAATACGCTGCCGTGCGAGCAGCTTCAGCCCAAAATTTGTGATCTAGGTTTGACGTGTACAACAGACATCTTACTTTTTCCAAAAGGGTACGATTGAGTCTCTCGCTAGCTCCATTCATTTGTGGACTATACGGCACTGTCACCTGGTGGACTATCCCCTTACCTTTCAAAAAAATTTCAAGTTCTCTGTTCACATACTCGGTCCCGTTATCAGATCTCAAATTACGACAGTAAAAGATATACTTTTGAATGTAAATTTTTGGAGATTTATCTATATTTGGAAAAGTTATCCGGAATATCAGATACTTTTAGTGCATCGTTTCATTCGCTACTATTGATGCTGACTGTACGTGACACATCATGTGAGACGTTTTGAATCTTTCCAACAATTGATACAAATTCATTCATTGGCCATGTAATGTAGGTAAAACTCGTGAATATAACCGATATACAATGAGTATATTTAACCAGTAAACTGCAAGAAAGTATCGAAAAAAGATTACATTTAAAAAATATCACCCAAGCGATCACTTTCGCCTGCGCGCGAACGGCAATTGGCTCCATGAAATCAGGCCTCCTGGGCGCTCGGTAATCAACCCGGAGAATGTTCGAATTTAACGTAGACTCTTTTTTGTAAGGAATAAAAAGATTCCTATCATGAAGGAGATGCCGTTATATATAAGGGTAAGGGGGAATTCCAATTTGTGATGATTCTAGTCGAAAATTAACATAAGCCTAGTTAGTTTCTTTCCGGTGGGGTACATTTTAAAATTGAGGACATGGGAGCAACATTTTAAATGGCTATCACTGTTGTGCGATTAATTTTCGTATACAAATGGACGAGTTCATATTATTTATTTCATAAAGAAACTTAAAATCAACTTCCTTGAAATTTGCTGTAGTTAGCGGACTAGATGTATGGAACCCTTCTGAATTTTGTAAAAAATGTACATATTATCCAGCGTTAGCTAAGCATAATGCTTGGTTAGCGCATGTCAGGAGCGCAGAGGGAGCTCTAAACTCCGCCAATTTACGCGGTCGGCCCGCCATCGCCATTAGGATTATGGAGTTATGGGGATGGTTGCTTGCTACTCGCAGAGATTTCGCGTCTAGTGCTACTTTACTCTCCAGATTCCCATGTTGTCGTCCCAGCAAGTGCTCTTAAGTGATTAAGTGTCTTACCAGTTTTTAATTTATTGAAATGCCGCCAGCATCCTTGGTACAATGCCTCAAGGGCCTATTTTAAATTTAAGCTAGTTATAGTATAGTAATACCTCTGCATATGTAAATTTATTATATGTAAAAAAATATCTGTAGGTATTAAAAAAAGTATTCGTCAATACTCGATGTACCAATATTTAAAAGTCAATCAATTCATGCAAAGTTATTTAATAGTAAAATAGTAATAGTAGGTATATAAATACAAAATATTATTTCAAATAATCGTTTAAAATGCTACCGGCTCGTTATTTGGTTAGTAAAAAGAACTTTTGTATAAAATGAATAAATGAAATACCCATAAAATTTAAACGTATTAAATCAAACATTATTTAAAACCCGACTCAAATAACCATACTCGTATTAAATTATGATGCTATTTATTCATAAACAGGGTTCGGCGTCATTCGTTTAATTTCCATACAATGTGCCCGCGATGCGCTCCGCGAGACGGATAATCGCACAAATGACTTTTCGAACTCCGGTGGACGGCTTCATGCGTAACGGGAAATTGGTTTAATGTTGTTATTTATAAGCGTTTCCTCGTGAGGATGAGAGAAGATTGATCCGTTAAAAGGGTTGTGGACGACCGCTTCCCTTATACAAACATTCCCCATTTTCCTCCCTCGATATTGATATTATGGATAATATTTGTACACAATTTGTTGCATATTAACCATAATTAACTCGTAGTATGACATATAACTCATAGCGAAAAACAAACCAAATGCAATTTTTTAAAAGCTATCAAAAAGTACTACAATAATCAAAACATCTAAAAAAATCAAACGAAAAGAGAAATTCAGAGAGGAAAATGGGAACTACGTTTGTATGAAGATGCGATAATGTGATGTTGTCCCAAAAGAGCATAAATTATCGGAAAACCGGCGTGAATCCACGCAAGACCGAGCAAAATGGCGTGAAGGCCAAAACTAATTTTGGGTTATTGCCCCCGCCAAGTATAGTTTATGCCATCGACGAAGACGCGTCCCACTCTTCTTCCTAATCGCTTAAAGTACAAGTGTGTAGTCGTTTTGTCTAAAGGTACACATTAATTAGCACACATAGCTAACCACTTGAGAGCTTCGTCACTCTTTTTTTAGTACATGTCATCTATAGATTTTAGTTTACGATTGCATTCTAATTTTAAATTAATGCTCAACATGTTTTATCCTGAAGAATTTGAAGCAATTGAATGATTAAAATAACGATAAAAATAATTAAAACAAATCATTAAATCAAGAATCAATAAAATTATATAAAATTCGTACAATAGGTATTATGACGTTTAAAGTAGCCAGATAATAATATCAAGATGTTGTTAATGCTCCCATGCGGCACATCCCCAAGACAATTTATCACTAGCCTTATTTACCACGTCCTCATAAGACGATAACTAATGATTTTAATTCGGTAACATTAATTTTCCCTTGCTTTGCTTTATTTTCTTTACCCGTGACGAAACCTGGGATGGTACGAATTAGAGTTCAATGTATTTTTAAATTGGTATATAGTGCGTTGTAGCATCAAACGGTTGAGAGAATAATATATCTAATAAAAAGCGAACATATCTAAAGACTTATAATAACTAAAATATTAAACTGGAACTTTCATTGGGCATTAATAATATGATTTGGCTGTGTATTAATATTTTAGCGCCAAAAAATTATACTAGCCCAAAACATAAATAAATAATAAATAAATAAATATTATTACACAAATTGACTAATTGTAAGTCCCACTGTAAGCTCACTAAGGCTTGTGTTGAGAGTACTAAGACAACGATATATATAAAGTATAAAAAATTATAAATACTTAAATACATAGAAAACACGCATGACTCAGGAACAAATATCCATGCTCATCACACGAATAAATGCCCTTACCAGGGTTTGAACTCGGGTCCATCAGTTTCGTAGGCAGGGTCACTACCCACTAGGCCAAACTGGGCGTCATAAGCATCATATAATTAAAAAAAAATCAAGTCACATAAAAAATTATAAGGAACTTGAAATGATTGTATGGCATCTAAAAAAAGTTATAAATTGGCATCTAATATTGTATTGTTGTTGATTTTTAATATGTATTTCTTGTCATATAGTTGTTTACTAGCCCATGGAATCGGTACATTATATCTAACATCAAATGAGGTAGTTCTGTTTTTAGGGTTCCGTAGCCAAATGGCAAAAAACGGAACCCTTATAGATTCGTCATGTCCGTCTGTCTGTCCGATTCTGTCACAGCCACTTTTTTCCGAAACTATAAAAGCTATACTGTTCAAACTTGGTAAGTAGATGTATCCTATGAACCACATTATGATGTTTACACAAAAATAGACAAAAACAATAAATTTTGGGGGTTCCCCATACTTAGAACTGAAACTCAAAAAATCTTTTTTCATCAAACCCATACGTGTGGGGTATCTATGGATAGGTCTTCAAAAATGATATTTAGGTTTCTAATATATTTTTTTTCTAAATTGAATAGTTTGCGCGAGAGACACTTCCAAAGTGAAAAAATGTGTCCCCCCCCCCCCGTAACTTCTAAAATAACAGAATGAAAAATCTAAAAAAAATATATCATATACATTACCATGCAAACTTCCACCGAAAATTGGTTTGAACGAGATCTAGTAAGTAGTTTTTTTAATAAGTCATAAAATAAAAAATATTTTTTTTTTTCATCAAACCCATACGTGTGGGGTATCTACGGATAGGTCTTCAAAAATGATATTGAGGTTTCAAATATCATTTTTTTCTAAACTGAATAGTTTGCGCGAGAGACACTTCCAAAGTGGTAAAATGTGTGTCCTAAGTGGTAAAATGTTGAACGAGATCTAGTAAGTAGATTTTTTTTAATACGTCATAAATGGTACGGAACCCTTCATGCGCGAGTCCGACTCGCACTTGGCCGCTTTTTTTTAATATGTTGGTAGTGATGAAATGGTAATAACAAATCCAAGTTTTCGACCTCGAAATCCCTTGGGATCATTGTCTGTATAATATACAGTACAGTGAAGGAACTTGTTATAACTCGTATCTCTTGTATGACTGAAATGGCAGTAAATAATGCATGGTTAAGTTTTGCATGGTTTGATAAGCTAAAAACGAATTATGTTTATAATTTGTACCTTGTGGGTCTGCTAAAAGTATGAACGTGTCAGTGACAAAAGAAACAATACTAAGGAAATTTGACGTGCAAATAATTATTAAACTACGTGTTCTAATTTAATGTTACTAAGAATATATCTGAGCCATATTATGCCCTATATGTCAGCCAGCACAAAATTACAGCAGGTGGAAAATGGCTTCAAGAAAAAGATGGTAAGGCGGTGCTTCTTTATTTTGTTCAACTTTGCGAGTGCCGCCACTAGATTACCTAATAACATTCATTTGATGGTTACTTCTTGCATGTGGTCATTCGTCGGTGGCGAATGAGAGCGGGAGCATAGAGCTGGTAAATGGAATGAAAACATTCGAGTTTCGTTTTCATTCATTTAATTAGCTCGGAGTTTTAAGCGGCGCCTCTGTGTCGCTCGATCTGCCCATCCATTCAGATTTTACGTTACTACAATTTTAACAACCATTTTCAGAATTCAAGTTAGTGTTTGAAATATTTTTATGAACTGAATAAATAACCAGGTTAATCCAGGGTTTCAGAGGATTACACTGTTATGTAAGTACTTAATAAGTAGGGCTTATTATCCTGACGTCAAGTAAAAAAAAAAACTTGAAACTTGGGTGAAACCTCATAGTTCTCTATTTCGTATTCAAACTATCGCTGACTCACTCTGGTGGTAAGTTAGATATCACCGACGGAGGACGCTCCGTAAGCTTGCAAAGGATGGACCGTATGGTTCTTCGTTTACCGCATGTGTCGCAGAAAAATAAAAGTATTTGATCTAATTTTATAGCTACATATTTTCATCGTGTATTAAATTAGTACCTGTTTGGAGGATACCTATGAATACCTACTTGTATTGGAGGATCATATTTTCATTCCTAAAGTTGACCGTTCTATTGCTGCGAAAAACATTAGATTTTTAGGGTTCCATAGCCAAAGGGAAAAACGGAACCCTATTACTAAGAGATATACACCACCACCAGGCTGTATCTCATGAACCGTGATAGCCAGTTGAAATTTTCGCAGATGATGTATTTCTGTAAAAAGTACGGAACCCTCGGTAGGCGACTCAGGCTCGCATTTATCCGGTTTTTTTTCAATATATTTATTTTAATATTAACACTAAACATTTGTGAAAGTTACCTCACGAAATACTACAAGCCTAATAATTAGTTCGATATCCCGTTTCACCCGGATACAAGCGGTGAAACTGGATTAGTTAAATTGTAGTCATTATTGATTTATCGCTTAAGTAATTATTTAATCTCAATAAGTTTGTGCCAAAATGATAGATTACTAGCTGATTTTGATACTAATATTTTTTTAAATATACAGTATATCGATACAGAATAATCTATCCATGATCTAATTTCCTGATCTAGCCGTTGTCACCCAACCTCTTTTCAAGTTTATAACCTCGAATCCATTTTCCAGTAGATTTGTATTACAGATGGGTGCAAAAAGTAACATGTGACTTTCAGTTTTTAGTTTCCTGGAATTCACTAGAGGAATTCCACGTCCATGGACTCGCGCGCAAAGTAATTAAATAAACAGTAAAGAGACTAATTTAACTAAATAACTTTTGCACGAGCGTCGAGAAAAACTACTGAAACCAGAAACGATCAGTGGGCTGTGTTACAAATGTAATTATTACAAGCGCTTAATATGAATGTGGTTCCTCTTCTGTTGTTAATACATTTGCGACCTAGGAGAGTAACGGAACGAGTTTTCACTACGTTATTCCACTTTATTAACCTAACGAGTAACGGCTGTAGCTTTTGTGAAACTAAATTTAACTCATACATATCTTCACGCCAAGTTATTTGTTAGGTGATTTAAAACTAGGTCAGGCTAGTTTTAGATATTCATTTCATTAAATGTTAGTGTACGGAAAACTAGTTTAAGAAGCATTTTAAACTGGATTCATTATAAAATTGTATCGTTTTTGTCTAGCATTTCATGTGGGTTGGGTTTATTGTATACTTTCATGCTTTGTTTTAAATTGCATTTAAAGAAATATTTTTAATTGTTTTTTGGGTAAGATCTAAAATTTTATTGTAGCGTAATTCGTAAAGAATATTAAAAAACCATACTTAATTTTTATTCATTATTAAACTCAAAGTAATGTTTTTATTGTGTGTTTCTTTGTAAATTTTATCATAAAATTTTGCAATAAAGAGGACTTGAATTTAAGGGTTTATATCTTAATGAGCTAAAAACGAACTACTTTCATGACGTCTAACGATTAATTACCAATTCAAATGTTCAAGTAATATTGTAAGTGATAGAGAGGCCGACGTATCCCCGCGCGGGAACGATTCAGCTTCAATTAGCTCAGGCGTCAATTATGTTTATTTATTCAGAAGGGTAGAGTAAAATAAAATGGAAGAAACAGATATCATTGAAGATACACATCCACACGTTGGGGGTGAATACCAGTAGGAAGGTACTGTGCAGGGCACACTTATTTTTAGGAGTTTTAACTCTTAAAACTCTTCTTTTTGTAGTTACTTTTTTTGCATCGGATAACCGTAGGTATAATAATCTCTGTAGAGTAAGTGAATGGTGTGTTGTGAAACAGACTTAACAAGCCACTGTATATCGGAGCCAAATAGCCATTTGAAAGGTTGCGGCGCCAGCTCGGTGCTACACGGTTTATGCTCACTAGTGCTATTTTAGATTTTTCTTGCTTAAGACACATATTTTCACAAAACTTCACCATATCCGACCTGAGTTTTCTGCGGATATAAAAACTTCCGCAGTACGGCGTAAATATTATGCTTAAAATTTCACTCCGAAAACATGGCGAAGCTAACGAAAATCCTAAAACCTTATAAAACACGGCTAGATAACGCACACAGATATGTCGAGTGCGGTGCCGCAAAGAATAAGCGCCCGGCAACACGAGATATTCGCGCTACGCAATACATATTACAATTTGATATTTTGGTAAAAAATGGCATATTCGTATAGACGAAGACTAAAGAGTGTGGCAAGTATGCGCTTATGTTTGCGTATAGCCTTATTTAGGCGTTTGTCTGAATAAATTACTGCCGTCTAGGCCCATAAATAGACTATGAAATAGCGTTGGCCTAGTGCCGAATGAAGATTTAGCGCAGCTCTGTATTGCTGAAGTTAATACAGCTCGATCGGCATCAACCCGGGTCCTTTAGCTTTGCTGACACATGGATTAGGTATGTTATCTGAACGCTACATTTGTTGAGAAAAGTTATTATAGATATTTGGCCATGATTGTTTTATTTATCATAAAAAATGTTTCCGTTACGCCAGTCATGTTGTCTTCAGTCAGACTTAGCAAAATCTGGGTAGTTGTCCTATAGTTGAGCGATTGCTAGTTTAAAAAAAAACATTTTTTCCATAAAATACTTCACTTATATCATACACGGTGTTTCATGACCCACTGAAAACCTAAAAACAGTTTATTCAGAATCGACATCAGAATCGATTGGGCTATATTTTATTGGGGGTATTTTTTATTATTTTCACATGCCCAGTCTACAAGTTAGGAATGCAACAATATCAATAATTAGCATTTAACACGTTGTTTGTCGATTAGCAACACTCTTAACTGGCCATTGGTAAACCTTATCTCGTTGCAGTAGGTTTGCAAATGGCCAGTTAACTGTGATTACGATGGTAACTAGCAATTGTTTACGTCATTAACATTGTATTGATAGATAAATAAACTAAAACGACAAAGCAGCTTGTGAAGAATTACCAATTAAATACATTTTTTACGGAAACTAAACAACGATGTTTCGGATAAAAGAATTTTTTTTTATGATAGAGGAGGCAAATGAGCAGCCGAATCACCTGATGGTAAGCGATTACCGCCGCCCATGGACACCTACAACACCAGAGGGGAATAAAAATACTCAAGATTACTTCAAAATAATAAAATCAGTTGGGTTATCTCAGGTTTTCGTGGCTCAAATAAAACCACAAAGTAATTAAAATTTTATAATTGTATATAATTTGTACCTTCTGTTCATAATCGAATAACTTTATTCTTTGGCCCCAGGTATCGTCGGACGGTTCCGTAGGGGCGCACGCCAATCGTAAAGCATCGCTCGGGCGGCACTAAATGTCAATGTACAAGGGCAAGACGAGCCCTTACATATAGCTACGGTGTAGGTACTACATTTTCCTGTAAACGTCTGTATATTTTTATACTCCAAGTTTGAATAGCACAGGGGGTAAACAGTTTTTAGATAGGTAGCACTTAAAGTCCGCGGTGCTTAAAGTGATACATACGGGAAATATTTCAGCAGTTTTCCAAGCATGGTTGTGGTGGGTTTTTAATTGATAGACAGAGCAGAATTTCACTCCTTAATATGCAAAATGTTGAACTTATGAAGAAAACCACTGAAATCCAACTTAGCAATAGGCGTGACCAGTAAACAAAAATTTAAAAAAATAACCAAATTACTATCTTTATAGTTCATGTCATCCACGATGACACGCAGATTTGTCAAATCTATCCTTTAATGACATGAAATTATGAGTCAAGGCAACGAGTCCTCGTGAATGACACGATCTATACACATTTAGGCAAAAAGTCTCTACTTTCAAATTAATCTGATCATCCAATCATGTCAGTAAAAAAATCAGAAAATGTGGCAATTTTGAAAAAAAAATGCATCAAGAATGACTTACATAGTTTTTACAGCACCAAATAAAAAAAACCATCGGTTATTTGCAGTGCTGCATTTCATTATTTGATTTTGGAATTCCAATAGGCGCATATTGTTTTTGACCGACTTCGATGATTGCAAAACTCTTTAATGAAACTAGTGTAGTTCCTATTACCTGTACTGTGATGTGATGTTACCAGTGAGCTCTAACATGTTTTTAAATTTAAGACCACCTTGTTCAATGTCTATTTCGGGTACCTTAGAAAAACTGGTTGTTTATCCTTTAGCGCCAGCTAACTAATGGATTCAAGATTTAAACATAAATATAAAATGAAAAGTTTTATGAATATCTATTTTGCTATATTTATTAAAAACAATTTTCAAATCCCGTTATGTATCTATTCAATTTGTCAGTTCAATGAAAATAAGGGTTGGCAAAACTACGCTCCCTAAAATTGCCACTAGTCCAGTTTGCCTTAAATACTAGTATCATATGTTGCTTTTAGATTAAATTGTCTTAAAGGACTTCTACGCTGTTGGCCCCACGGACGCCTCCCAAAGGGCCGGGAGCCCATAGTCATGGTCGCCAGCCAATATGGAAAAGACATACAGATAATAATACCTCCTAATAATAATACCCATATCAAATAGAAAAACCCAACAACCGCATATTAAACAAGTAATATTATATTTAAGACATAATCCTGGCGTGCCTACACCGATTGCGATGATCGTTACGATTCTACTGATTCAGACCAATAATATTTTTCCTATTTAATGTGCTCGTATATTCAAACAAAAACAGCCCTTTCGTGTTATATTCAAAAATGAATACCATACCAATTAAACACAAATTCAATACGGATATCAGTGCGTTACGCTAGAACACATGTAGTTGTGTCTTATAGCGAGCGAGAGCATTCAGACCAATACGTTTTCGATATAAGGTTGTTACGTCACATGTATTTATATGAATTTTCCCCTTGTTTTCCTCAGAACGCGAGTTAAGCCTCTGATATTAGGGTATCAATTATGCACGCCTGGCAACCATAACGAGAACTCAATTTACTTAGCCCTGTAAATGGTTTTGCTTTTTTATATTCTTCATCGAGAAATGTCACCCGTGTGCTTACGAAAATGTACTGAATTCAAGTTCGTTTTAATCAGACGATATTGTTGTAAAAAGCCAAAGTTTATGACGGCGAATATTTATTTATCATTTATACAGAATGTCTATGTAGTAACCTGAAATAATTTACGGGCTGAATATAAAAGTCATATTGAGCAACTTGTACTATGAGACAAACCCAAAATTGCGAAAAAAAAATTACTCTACCATAGAAAATATCAAGGTCAGACAGCCAAAATATATTAAGCAGCCAATTTTTTTTTCGCGATTTCGGGGTTGGTCCCATAGTAAAAGTTGCTCAGTATTACCTATATATTCATCCCGAAAATTATTACAGGTGACTTGAATAAACACCCTGTGTAATATGTTATAAACATCGCTACCATCAGCTACTGCTGATATCTTGATACTGTGAGTGATAATCCTTTTTTAATCGGAGCTTTGATATGATTGGCAATTATGTAGGTATGACACGTTTTTATCGAGATCGATCATAAGCTGAAATGCTTTTCGACAGTCATCAAATAAATCTGGGCTTAAAACTAGCCACAGATAAAAGCAGAAAAATTATTCCAGCATGAGGTTTAAAAGTCAATAAAAATGGTGTTTTAATCCGTCCATCGATACCTGCCGGCGACAGGTGGATTACCCTCGTTTCTCATTGCACTCTGACTCCAGGTTTTTCTTATTCATATTTGTTTGCATTCACACCCGATGCGCAATATTTCTACATTAATGTCGGTGGTTTATTTTATTTCCCGACACGCTAATTGATGTTTATGACGTTTAATAGCTCGCGTTAAATATATGTTCGGTTTCCAGGTACGGGAGAAATATTGTAGATGTTTCGCTTCAGTAAAAAGTTTCTATTTACGATCTAAATAAGGTTTCGTCCATTTTTATTTGTTTCTTTAATTATTTTAACGTAAATATTCCCATAAAAAAGGGATAACATTATTGTAACCAACAGTCAAAAACCTTCCGTTATTTGCCGTAACTCTTCCTACTTCTGTCACGCGTTTCCCCTTTATTAAATTTATTAGAGCTGTGTTCGGTAAATAAGTGGAGCGAAAGGTAACGGTATTCTTGGGCTTTCGGCGCGTCACTGGGAGTCCCGGGCCTCCCCGAGGTGGCCGGGCGAAATGCTAAGCCGATTCGCGATATTGTCGGAGCCGTTTTGTGAACCCATACGGGAATGCTGAATGTTATTGAGATAAATTTCTAATCCACTCACGTAGACTTGTGAAGTTGTATACTCATTACTCTTAAAACTAGAATATGTCAAAATATACCTAATAATGAATGATAAAGACCTGGATATAGGTAACTTAGGAAGAAGATCAATAAATTGCCAGAAATAGTTAACGATCTTATTATTATCAATGTCACGAAGACGTCATGCATTCAATTTAACGACGTTGATCGTATTTAATAAATATGTCGGTCTTTTCCGACCCCAAATTTTATGACGCCACAATAAAACATGTCTCGGCATCAAAATTTATATGCGTACATAAAGTTTTATATCCGCGCGACTTGCACTGGCGGAGGTTTTCCTAATTGTTACCGGTCATGAACAGACAAACCCTAGCCTGCTTCACCATTCAAAACAACCACAAATAATAATGAGGAAAAATTGTATTACTTAATATTTTGGTACTAGTTTATCAAAAAAAACGGGGTTTACGAGAGCAAAGTATAATACGAGAGAACAACTGAATAACATTAGAATCAAGTCGACTAATAAAAAGATTTGCTGGAAATAGACGTCCGTACAAAAATGACCTTTCTAATGATGTAATTTGTACCCGTATAATTTGGCCGTTACGCCCGGTGTCGACATGAACCGCGTCTTAAGATCTGTATATTTTGTATCAGATCTGCGATTGAACCACGAATCATTACGTCTACAGATTCAACAAACACGTGGCCAACTCGTAAATTGCACGAGGAAAGCTTTTATTTATTTCCAGTGATGATTACGAGTCAGTAACTTATTGACTCTTTATCGTCACGATTAATCATGAACAGAGCAATTATTTTTCGGGGGTGAATTAATTAATTTAATTCATTTACAGCGTTTCCCTAATTGCTTATGCAGCAATTATCAGTCGGACGTGTTCGGGCAAACAGTTATCGGTGGTAATGAGAGGCTGAGCCGGAATTAGCGAAGTCTCAGGTGCCCGGCTCCTCTGCTCTAACTATAACGTAACGGAACGAATCTGCTCTTACTTATTATTAGAGTACCTCTTTGAACTTCGAAATAACAAACGTGCGACAAACGATAGCGCAACAGATTGCTTTTGCAATAAACGGTTGGTCGACAGAACAGCTCCGCGACGAACGTTTGCTTGAAAGATCTAAATCACGAAAAACAGTTGCTCGACAGAATGGTTTTGCGATGAACGTTTGTTCGAAAAATCGGAATTGCCATAAAAGTATGCTCGACAAATCGATTACGCGATGAACGTTTATTCGAAAGATCGATATCGCAAATAAAGTGTGGCTCGAGAAATCGCTTGTTGTACAGCAACTGTTGTGCGATAAATTATAGATCGATCTTGCTAAATATTTACTCGTTTATTTATTGTTGACTTTAGTGTGTAAGTATCTAGTTTATTTCATGATTAATTTCTGAAACAATTAGTAAGAAGATCGCTTATAGTCAAGATGACAACTGAAGAATATAAGTAGTTAATTAATTGCCTTGACGGTGGCTAAATGACACTATGTGTTCATTCAAAACATATCGCTCTCTATTCCGCCTTTATAAAAACATTTAATTATTATAGATAGCTAAATGTATAGAAAATGTAGCGATAAGCCACCGTTTGGAGAAATAATAAGAGTCGTTGTACTATAATTGGCAGTTAGGTGCAACTGTAGGGAATAAAAGCTTTTCTGGGAATATCGGCGCGCTGTCGAGGCGCCAGGCACTGACTCATTGTCTATGTAAGTACTTAAAAGTCAATGAAGGTAGATATATATATAATGACTGCATATTAATATATGTAATACAAAACAATATACTCTAGTTAGTTATGATTACGATATTCAGATAGTTAAGTGACTTTATACTATGTAATAGGCTGTTCTTGTTAAACCACATATGAATTTTGTAAAAGTGCTTTGTGTAGGTTGTCGTAGCTTGAAGAATCATAACAATTACTAAAGTAAAGATACATTTTGTTTAACAAACGACCATGAAATTGCGTTTCGTACAGGAAAACGTAAATTTAAATACGTACTTATAAACTTACTTAATACAGTAGGATAAACTGCTTATAATTGCATAAAAATATGCCAACTGTAAAATGCGGCAAAGCATTTGACGAAAGTGGCGTCTATTTGCCCTTTAGGTAAGTTTACTTCCTTAACTTGTAAGTGGAAGGAACTCGCCATTTACGTTTAGCATTTCCCATCAGAGGGGCTGGTGGGGATTTTTCGCGGCTGTCATTTAGTGTTAACGCCCGTTGTGGAACGTCGCGCTTACGAATGACCGCATTTCGATGCTTTATTTTCCGAAGCTCATATCTGCTATTTTACCAGCTTTTAAATTTGACTTTTATTATGAATAGTGTAAAGTTAACTTTACAACTCGAAAAAGTTTGCACATTTAAAGTTTACGTAAATTAGCAGACGATTTAGCACTCCAGCACTCAGCCTTAAATCTCCTTTTGGAATGAACCAATGCATCTTAAGTGGGAATGCGAATTTAAAATTGTTGTGACAAAACCGGGTCCTGAAGCAAATGCGAATCGGTCGCATTCTTGCGACTATCCGTGATTTATACTCGGAAAGAAACTGTTCACGTTGTAGTTGCGAATTATTGCTTAGGAATTTATAGTTTGTTTCAAATTGTATTGCATAAAATATAGAATATAAACTTCTGAAGAATAGTAGTTACAATTGTTTCATAAAATACGGATACATACAAATTCTTAGGATTAGTTGCCAAGCGGACCCCAGGCTCCCATGAGCCGTGGCAAAATACCAGGACAAAGCCAGGAAGATTATGATATATTATGAATGCTTACAAATTGTATAATATATATAAAAATAATATTTTGTAACTAAATACTAATTATAATTATGGACTCTATACTATAACTGTTTATAATCGAATTCTTAATTCAGCATTCGCTCAATATTTGGAACACCAATCACACCGTCGTTACTCGTCTTGCCCACCACGCCACGGACAACCATAGGGTATTATGTTATGTCGTACGCTGTCAAAGTAACCTTTACACTTTTAAGTAAACTAAACTTCTCCGTTTTGGACACAAGTAATATTTTAGGAGTATTTCGGTGATGCCCAAACTAACATTTTTCACATCCGTTCAGAAATGCATGAAAACCTAAACCCACTAACATTCATCGTTTTTCTCTAAGCCCACATAGTCGCCATTGTCGAAGATCGTTCAGGATTTTAAAGAGACAGATAGCAACTATCTCATTAGTCCGTCTGCAATCGAGTATGCGAGTCCGTGCGCTCATTAAGAGCGCCTGACCCGACGTTACACCAGTCAGTTAAACCTGACCCATTGCATATAAACTCAATAATATCTGGGAGACCGAGCTTTGCTCGGAAGACATATAAAAAAAACTCAAAAATGCGCGTTTACTCAGAGATAAGACATAGCTAGACCGATTTTCGCCCCCAAAAACCCCCATATAGCAAATTTCATCGAAATCGTTAGAGCCGTTTTCGAGATCCCCGAAACATATAAATATACACCGTGGGCTGGTAAAGCCCGACAGTTTTTAAAGGTGTCTTCTTGACCGCATTTTGAGACTAAATTTTTATTGGTATTCTTGCATTTATATACATGTTATTAAATTAAAACAACTTATTTTTCTCAAATAAGTTAGTCAATCTCAATAATACCTACGGTCTATTTCCCGTGACATCATATAATATACATAACGTAAGTTTGTAAGAGTGCTAACAATTAGATGGGTCTGCAGCCTACTGATTTTGTTGAACCTTCATTTATTTAATTTTATCTGAGATAAATCTAGTGTAAAATAAAAGTTAATCTTGTCATGTCTTCTGTTTAAGAAAACTTACAATCGCTATACAAGCGTCAAATAGAAGTCTAACAAATTAAAACTTACCACTTATCCGATTTTAGTCTAGTCCATTAGTTAGTAGTTGTTACGCGATCGAGCCATTATCTGATTTATATTTGTGTCCACTTGACGAAGCTTGCGTTGTTGATCACAAACTATGGATTAATTTTGTCATATCAAATAAATAGTGAGGGTTTCGTCTCCATCTCTTTCTTGATTGGAGTAAGCGGCGCACTTCTGAATTCAACGGCGGTAGTGCCGAATCGACGGACTGTGTTAACTGCCTTTATACATAGAGAGCATCCTTTACTAGTCCGTTGAGTGTACCGCTGAAATCAGGGTGTAGGAGAAGTTTTTTTTAGCAGAAAAAGCTTACAAAATTAGATATAAACTATTTTTTAAAAGCATAAGAATGAAACAGAAAACTATTCGGGTTGAAGACCGTTACATTGATCGTTTATTCTTGAAATCGTTTGATCTCCATAAAAAGGCGTGCATTCGCTGTTTTTAGGTGTAATAACGGTTTTATACATCAAATTTTGTAATTTACTTAGATGATACAAAAATACATACAATCAGAAATTAGTGTTTTGTCGCCGACTGAAATTTTTATATGTTTTTTCAATGGTCATCTACTACTACTTACTTACCGAAACGATCCGAATAAAGTTGTGTTGTTTCACCGGAGTCACTATTCGTATATTATATTAATTCATAAGGGTAAGGGCATTTATTTGTGTATTTATCACAACTATTTGTACCTGAGTTATGATTGTCAACTATGTATTTAAGTATACATATATTTATCTATTATATCAGTATGTATATTTAACGGCCTCTAAAATATCCTGTAGGGCGATGATGGTCGGCTCTTTATCGTTTGTCACTATGTCTATCACGTTCTAACAAGTACGTAATCGCGAAAGTGACGGGCATAGTGACAAGTGATAAAAATGGAACCATGCTGCTACCGCTGAGAGTCTTCTGACCTATTGAAAAAGTTCGATTTGAACCCTACATATTATACAAAGAATGCAGTTTTTTTGTACTTATACATAAACCGCGTAAAACTCCATAAAATTGAATAATAAAAATGTAGTATCTATTTCAAATGTCCTCATCCGCAAATAGCCCACAACTCTTAAAAACCGAGAACCATGAAGTGACTGCAGTGAATTTTACGATCTCTTTATAGCAGTGTATGTGACTTTTATTTGCCTAAGTATATAGGCTTTTAATGGCTTGTTCGTATCTGATACATACTCTTAAATGTTGCAACTATTACCCCCGAAAACTGTTTATTATAGATTTATGCCGTCTGTGAATAAGATAATGAATGTCACTTTTATTGGCTGAACGGCAGTTATTATAATGGATTACACAGTTTCAAAGAATTTACTTCTACTACAGAGACGTAAATTACGCTTGAAAGCCATTGCTTTACTATTTTAAAAGAAAGTCAGGGTTCTGATCATTTTTGTAGATGGCGTGAGTTTTGGGCGCCGCTTTAGAAAAGTTAGAGCATCGTAATATCAGCGGAAATTAAAGCATTAGTCACAATTGTGTCAGTGAGTGGGTACTACCCAATATAGTCCGACTTGTAAGCTCAAAATACAATCCCAACCGGTAGAAAGCATACAATTTGGCATGCATGTAGCTTATGTAGCTAAAAAAATACAACAGGAAGCAAGTGGATTTCCCGCTTTTGAATCCCATTTTGCAGTTTTTCATTGTTATTAGAGAAACGGTTGAAGTTACAACAAAATACCACAAAAATATATAAGAAGTATTTCATTAAATTCTCTACAATATAGTTGCCTTCAAAGTATGTTGTTAGGAATCACAGTTTTCAAATTATGCGAGGTGCGAGGAAATTTTGAGGAGCGTACACACATACATCACAGGATGGGCAATCTGAGTAGGTAGTATAAACCAATGAAGAAAGGCTATATGCCAAAGAGACATGCTACAGACATGCTATAACTACCTATAAAAGAGCACTAAATGTTTATTTACAGTACTTCCCTTGAGATATAAATAAATAAATATTATAGAATATTTCGTTCATTGAAAATTTTGGTGTAACTTAACTAACCATTTTTCTAAGAGCAATGAAAATCTTGAAAATGTGACATGAAAAGTGGGGAAAAGGGAAGCATCAACTAAATACATATCAAGTTTCATGTTTTCTTCCGGATGGAACTATACTTTTAAATTTCTTAGGGAAATGAGTCGGACTAATAAAACTATGAAGAAAAACATAATTATGAAGATTGCAAGTCTTTATTATTGACGTGTCTCTAGTTACACTGTTTTTATTTGAAAGAAGTGCCGTACAAGAAAAATAAAGAAACAACGGGTGCGAGAAAAAGTTTGCAAATACATTTCTCAGCGAAATTATACGTTTCTAATTCGTTTTTCCCCAAAATTAGCGTTTGCAGTAAGAGGTAGGTATACTGTTTATCGTGCAATTAGGGTAGATGCAGCGTGGCGCCGGCGCGCGCGCCTAACGGCCCATAATTGCGGTGCAACTACGTGTTATCACGACGAATTCGTCCCGACGTTATTATTACACGCGATAACCGTTTACCTGTCGGCCGATTCCATTCAGCAAACCTACCTATACCCGTGTTGACACAATTGGATTTTCCCAATTCCTTACAACAAATATTGAGCACGTACCTAGAATAACTTTTATGTACGTTTTTTATCGGATTATTATCGTTTCGGTTCCAGCTTTAGTCATGCGCCCTTGATGGTTCTGGTTATCGTTTACCAATAATATTTAACGCTCACATTATGTCGAGCGTAATGTATTTTTATAGGTTAACTTAAATGTGCCTACACAAGCGATTAGGTAACATTTTCTAAATAAAATAGAGAAGCATATTTTCAAAGGCAGATTTTGTGCTAGCTTAAAATTTAATATGTAGGCATTTTCATGTGCCAATTAGTGACTAAAAATTACGTTGCATGACGGCAAGGGAATTTGCATAGCGGGCGTTCTATTTAAGGTCACCGGCTAACAAGGCTCAATATTCGACGTTGATAGGAAAAATATTGGCGGCCAACATGAATATAACATAGCGCACAAACTTAAATGTGTTAGCAAAATAACAAGCGTATAAGTGGACGCCACGCTGGGGCCCACTTACGGGCGCTGCACGCCACTGCTGCCCGTTCTCGGAACTTGGAGTCGATGAACTGCACTAGCTACGTACTACCTACTATCTGTCATAGACAACGTATCGATTCTGATACGGCTAACAAATTAGCATGCGGTATTTAATAGTAAAGATTTGGAATTGAGCAATCAAAGACTGTTTATGAATTTGAAGATTTATAAAGTAAGACAGCGGAGAGAAATAGTACGGAACACGAGATATAAGAATTTGTTGACCAGATAAATGTTATGTCAGTTTAGAAAAGATATGAAATACAACAATACAACAAACAATGATGAATCTCAAGTTATCATTGTTGTATGTGCATTATAATTTTAATATGCACAAACATCGTTGAGTGTACTCGTATTATTTTATTAGAAAACAAAGAAAAATGCGGAATTTGAAAATCTTATACATCAGCGTTGTATCAAACTGAAACAAAATAACCGTAAACAATGATAAATAACGTAGGTGAACAACATCGGAAAGTAATACTGTTTCTAAGCAACAAAAGCTGTAGAGCATTACGCAAAGACAAATGTATGTGAAACAGCATTAACATAATCCGGCAGCGGGGGACACCGGAAGTGACGTGACTGAGTGAAGCGGGCGGCTTCCGGTGCGGACGCAGTTCCTGCTGAAGTGTCCATCGGATGCTGGGGATTTGATTATCTCCGTGTAAGGTTTCCTTTCTGAGCGGTCTACATTTACTTTGAGACATTTACAAGTCCCCGCGGTAATTTTTAGCAAGATGCCTATTTGGTGGTTACAGTTTATAAATGAATTCATTAATTTCTGCTTAGGTACATTACTTAAATATATTTAGTTTCTTCTAGCAATTCAGATCTAGGTTAATATATATTTTTATTCATGGCAGTACCGGAGAAATTGCCTGTAACTGAACCAGTCAGCTTGTCGACTCAGCGCAGTAATGTCACGTAAAGCGTAGAACGCCTAGACTCTTATCAATATAATTCAAGTAATATATTATGAAAAAATAGAAGCAAGTTACTTAAATTATCAACATTTGGGTTACCAAAATAATTTAAGTAACTTGCTTGTAATTTATATTATTAAATTAATAAAAATATTTAAATTTATTTCGTATCCTACTAATAGGTACTAGATAAACCCCCATTAACTATAGAACCTTTCTTACCCCGTTGTGTTAAATTTCAATTCACAATTAGTGATATTCCGTTACCGGGATTTTATTCAGGCTACTGTTACTTCTTTCCCTTCTTAGGTTCCAGGAAAAATTGGGTATTTTTTTTAGTTGTCTATACGATTTGGAGCTCCAAAAGACAAATTCCATATCATTATATTTGTTATTTATTCAACGTATTAATATATTAGAAAAACGTACGCGTTATAAAGTACGAGTTTAAGACGTTTCTGTCAACAGTACACCTCAATCGATTGCAGGAAAATGTTGAGTGTAAATTCCACGTTCTCTTACTTGACAAAATGGTAATTTTTTGGGTAACTTAGAGGAATATTTCCGGGAGTCCTTTCCCATAAATCATAGGAAAAATCTTCCACGGCCCAACACTAGTAGCAGTAATCTTTTTAGGGTTCCGTACCTCGAAAGGAAAAACCGAAACTCTTATAGGATCACTTTGTTGTCCGTCCGTCCGTCTGTCTGTCTATCAAGACCCTTTTTCTCAAGAACGCGTAGAGGTATCAAACTGGAATTTATATCAAATACTCAAGTCTACTGTCCCTTGAAGCTGTGAAAAAATCAAACTTCTAAGCCAACGCAATCAAAAGATACAGCCGTTTATACCGTAAATTTCAGCAAATTTTCGACACTCGCAAGGGAATCAAAACCTACACGGTACTTCCCGTGAACTCAGAATCTTGAAATTTGGTACGAAGCAACGTCTTATAGCACAGATAAAGGAAAAATTGCGAAAAACGTACATTTTTAGTTACATCAAAAAATAAAATTATTTTTAATAATTTGATATGACTCGATTGTTGTGATGGGTGATCTTTTACTTATATACCTACAGGTATGTACGGAACCCTCAGTGCGCGAGTCCGACTCGTACTTGGCCGGTTTTTTTTTATAAAGTTATCGGGCTAAGATGACCAAATTTAACTTTTTCCAGACAGTCGTTTATTAAATGTACCAGATAGTTCACACATAGGTATTACGTTTTCAAAAGATAAATTTAATAATCAAGGTACGTGAATTACTTCCAACTGAGACTCGGATGCGATTGGTTTGTAACTAAATTACGCGGAACTGCCGAACCGATTTGCTGAAAGTTTACGCACCGCTTCCGGTCCGAATTAACGTTTAGGCAACATTTTAACGAAATACACGAGTGCAGCGAGGTTCACGAATTCTAGGAAATAAATATTTTTCAGAATAATAGTTACTAGGATTACTCATTCGTGTACAATATTCTAAAACTCTTCGTATCGTTTGTTGTGTTAAAGTTAGAAGTGTAAAAGTTAACATATTGGAATAGAAAACGGAAGCTTGATTCAAATTTACCCGTAACTCTGCAAGAATTTATTTACTATTAAATACTGGGATGCAAACTTGTGCGTAACTGAATGTATTTTTTTTTTAATTTCCTTGTTAATATGATTTCATATTAACAAGGAAAAAATAATTGATTCTATTTAGAAATAAAACTATATTAAATCTTAACTAAACAGCTAAATTAAATTAATTAATATAAATTTAAATATTCTTATACCTTTATCTTAATAAATCATTGAATACCTTTTCACAGTCAACAAGTAAAATAACGGAGCTCCCGTACAAAGTAATGAAGTAGGATTTTCCTAGAAAAGAGATTACTTTTTGCATCGAGGCGTCAAAGAGTGGCGATCTACTGCTGAAGATTTTCTTTCCGCCCTGGTCTGTGAATACCGCACCACAATACGCGGTTCAAAAGAGCTTGATGAATTCCTAGCGCTTTGTTTCCGCTCGCTCTGTCTCAACAAGGCATTGCTTTTTAATTTAGACCATTTCGCCTCTTAGTTTTATTTTAGTAATAAATCTAGA
This sequence comes from Cydia pomonella, assembly GCF_033807575.1. Lineage (NCBI taxonomy): Eukaryota > Metazoa > Arthropoda > Insecta > Lepidoptera > Tortricidae > Cydia > Cydia pomonella. Next base: position 12,277,751 of record NC_084707.1, read on the forward strand.
TATCCGGACTTTTCAGTATTGATTAATCGTTGACACAAGTTTTAGGACGGACAAAGGAAGCAGCATAACGGAAGGCTGTACCGCCAGTTTTTTTTTTATAACTAACAAAATAACCAAGCGAAAATACGCGTTCAATTAAAATTCATCTTTTCCTGACGTTCATGAAATTAATTTCGTTAAAACTGGCGTGTATTTGGTATCCGTAAGATATTTTTTGTACATTGAAGCCGTTAGTAAGCTACATAGAACAGCGAGTGGAGAGCATTATCCAGTAAATGGAAACGTGCTAGAATGGCAACAGGAGCGACATTCAGATGAACTGTCGTTGCGTCGCGTCGGTGAGTCCATCAATCTTGTTCACAGACCACATGGGACTGCACGCGATCGAAATGAACATGCTGCATTAGGGTTAACGGTAAAATTAGCTTCTGTTCACGTCGAAATACGTTCAGTAGGCTGTTCTGGGCTGTATAATGGTTATGTAGGTCATAGCATATACCAGTAGCATAATTTTTTTATTCTCAAAAACTGACCAGTCACCTTTTGAATATCAACCATTAAAATATTAGTGCTTTTCTAGACTGTGTAGTTGCACAGTTTTAGTGTGCATCTTGCACACTAACCCGGATTGGCGTATATTTTTTATGTTTCTATAAAACATGCTTGATTACTTCCTAACAATCAAGAATTCGCTTCAAAGGAAAGCTTGTAGAAAAGTACATATAATTAATCTTAAATTTATTTCTGTACCAATTAAACGATAAATTAATACAAATTATGCAATAAATATAAAAAAAACTGATGGCCTCTGTAATGAATCTTCATTAATAATAAATTGTAGGATTGCCGATTTCAGTCGTTACTACGAGTATCTATTGTATCGGAACACTCGCTGACAGCTTTTAGCGAACGTGACGGCGGCGGAGCGAAAAGGTACCCCAACCTGCGGCTCGCGAATTCACTTCAAACGTTTACGTGCCGCTGCCCAGCCGCTTATGAAGTCATACTACATTGGCCTTTCATTTGGTTTGGCACGCTAATACTATTTACGGTTTCAGTTCAACTAATATGATGCTGTTAAAGCGGAATCATTAATTAAAAAAAAGGAAATTCCAGCCTTCATTCAAGAGCTTCATTTTTGACGACCGGTTTGACCTAGTGGGTAGTGACCCTGCCTACGAAGCTGATAGTCCCGGGTTCAAATCCTGGTAAGGGCATTTATTCGTGTGATGAGCATGGATATTTGTTCCTGAGTCATGGGTGTTTTTTATGTATTTAAGTATTTATATAATATATATATATATATATATATATATATATATATATATATCGTTGTCTAAGTACCCTCAACACAAGCCTTATTGAGCTTACTGTGGGACTTATTATTGAGCTTACTGTGGGACTTAGTCAATTTGTGTAATAATGTCCTATAATATTTATTTATTTATTCAAGAGCGTTAGTGAAAGCCACAGGTGTGGATAAAGCAACATGTTGGTGTTACTTTTAAGGGAAGTCAATCATAATTGTCTTTTTAAATTCTAACCCCCTTATTCATAAACGTCTACTAAAGTTAACACGCCGCTAATAATCGTTTGTCCCTTTCTGACGTATTGGTATGATGAAAAGGGACAAACGATTATTATCGGCTTCGTAACTTTAGTAGACGTTTATGAATAAGGGGGTAAACCATTACCCATTTTTAACAAGCTTTTATTTACTTACTACTAATTAGTATGTGTGAATAACTAAAATACTCGCTATTTTGAAAGCTGTATTAGAACAACATTCCGATGTTTGATTAGGTTCAAATTTGGTAATACTTATTAAAAACTGGTAACAAAGCAACAATACTACTACTAATAACTACTTAAACTAAATGATAAACACGATGCCATCCCGAAATCACAACCACCCCGATGATCACTATGATCACTGTCAAAAGAAAAGAACAGTCTGAGTAAAAGGTAGTACCGAAAAATACATTTCGAGTAACATTTATTAATGTTCAAATTAACTGGATACTAGGATATAGGTAATTATGGCTAATTATTAAATATGGACCAACCAAATTTTTATTGCATTTCAATTTAGATCCAATCAAAAACAACGGCACAGTAAACGGAGATATCTATTAAAGTGGAAGCATTAAAATGGTTTCCATAAATAGAATTGCAAGAAAATAATGTAATTCCCAGAGTAAGAAAAGTGGAATAATAAGTTTTTTCGAAGAGAAGAGCAAATAAAAGCGTTAATGCGGCTGCATCGAGATTTTCCAACCGGGAAAAATTGCTCTTTTATGTGAGGGCGCTGTTAAGAAGGCTTTAATGAAAATTCTACGTTGTCCCGGATAGACAAAAGTTTCACCTACAGTTACAACAAAGTAAGCCTTTGTTTCCGAATTACATAGTGCATTTATCAATTGCTACCGCAACTAAGTCACACGTTTCTCGGGAGTGCCTACTGACTGCTCTGAATGTAACTAAGCCATTGTTTGTAAAAAAAATGGCGATTTCCTTTGAGAATACTATGGATATATATATATATGCCTAAATAGTGCTACCTATGTGAATGGTGACTATTAGAAACTTAGATGTATGTAAGTGGTAGTCTATATATATGTATACCTACTTGTTCTTAACTCCATAAGAACAATTTATATTGTAAGACTATTCAAAATATCCTAAATATGAAACAACCAGCTTACGCGTGTATTAATTATTTCGATCCTTCATAAGCTATTATTATAAATATCAATACATATATATGTTGTCTAAGTACCCTCAACATAAGCCTTATTGAGCTTACTGTGGGACTTAATTTGTGTAATAATGTCCTATAATATTTATTTATTTATCAATAATATTCAGAGAATGTTACTTTAAATTATTATCAGACTTAAAGTTTTGCTTAAAAGTAAATTATCTTAGGTATATTTGACATTTGTAGTTGGGTGTATAATCTTACGTTAAAAATAAAATGTTGGGAGTCTTTGTTCGAAGAAGCACCAGTAAAATACAAGTTCTTTGATAAAAGTACAATAATCGAGGGCGCGCGGGCAACCTGCAGTCCAATATGAAACTCGCAGATAATGCGCAATGACAGTGACAAGGGTTGCCGCTCGATCAACTATAAAAATATCTGAATACCATTCACTGCACCTCCGTTTATCAGTTATTTAACGCGCCCGGGAAATCTCTGTGTCGCGTTTATTTTCGGTTTGTTTAGCCCACATTAGGTATATTACACGGGGAACTGCATACATACGTAATGATTTGATCAGTACTAACTTTTTATTTATCGGCAATAATATAAGTACAGAGTTCAAAATAATGCTACTTATTTTGAACCATTAGGCAAATACTTAAATAAAAATATCTTCTATCAAACCTTTGACGATGAAATGTAACAATCTAACTGTTGACACATTTATTTTCCTCGATAGTGTGGAAAAAAGGTTTAGTTATTTTCACCTGAATCGTGTCATGTCAAACATGGTCCACGACGCTATTCCGTGCATATTGGTGAATGTGAGGCAACCCTCGTCAACGTCACGCCTCATTGACCCGCGCGAGTATCAACTGTGAGGCGATTTATTTAATACGGATCTTAGAGCCCTCACTTGATGCTGTCAAGAAGTGAGCTATTGTTAGTGCTTGATGTCGTATTAATTGCTAAAATTTCACGCCATGACACGTTTATTATCTGTCAGGCGCGTATGTTGCTTATCACTTAAATGTGTAAAATGTTAAAATTTACCTAAGGTTGTTGTATGGAACGAAATAAAAGAACCCTATTCGTTGTTGAATAGCATTAAGGGGTGAAATAGGTACATATAAAAATTATACTATTTTAAAAATAAAATAATATACACTACAAAATAAATATTTTAACACATTCATCACTGAGCTATGGTCGTAGCGCTACGTCGTAGCCGATAACAGGTGTCCCGGTATATAGAGGAAATGCTTCGAAAAGTCAAAACGACAACGTGTCGTGATTAGTTAATATTAAATTATATCGAAAAATAAATAAGCGTGTAACAAACCAAATACGAATAATAAACACATAATATATTTTTTATTATTTAATCCATGCAATAACATCCTAAAATGTATACATCCTACGCTATACGGCCCGATTCGAAGAATGATTAAGACACGTTTAAGATCTTGGAAAGGTCGATAACTAAACGACATGTAAAAATTGACGTTTATTTCGATTCCGCTGTGATCCCATTATGACGTATTTACGATAGTTCTAACGTCAAAGTGACATTGGTTGCCCGAATCGAGCTGCTTCTGTCAATTATACGACAATCAAACGATATCTAAATTAGAACTTATCTAAACCAGAACTTATCTTTATCGTATTTCATTATTCAAATCGGGCCGATACTGTGTGTAATGTAAGACCACTTTTTTTGTAAGAACCCTTATAGATTCGTCATGTCCGTCTGTCTGTCCGATTATGTCACCGCCACTTTTTTTATATGAAATTTACATATATTACGTAACATAATTGCAAGTTTGTCACGAAGTGCTACGTCGTCGTCGTACGACGTCGTAGGTCGTAGCAATTAAATGCCTTCGGCCGCGTTCGAGCATTACAACTTAACTCGTTTGCCCAGAAAATTTGTTTAACTTATCAATTTGCCATATATGCACGGG